>NW_009601828.1:0-12127 GCF_000690535.1 Cariama cristata | reverse complement strand
CCTTCGGACCTAGTTTAAAGCCCTCTCAAACCTAGTTTAAAGCTTTCTCAATTTTATATTTATATGGGATATCTGCCACATAATCAGCCATGGGAGGAAAACTTCTATTTGTAACTCACTTGAAAACTTATTTTTAATTGTTGTGGATTTTAAATATACAGTTTCACTCTTGCTGGAAGAGGTACATAAGTTTACTGTAATTGATGTACTATTAATTCTGATTATATAAATTAACTACATTTCAGCTTTAGCTAGCAGAAAAGTGTACATATGTAACTGATCTTAGTGTGCTGTGCAATCAATGCCTGCCTTTCACTAATCTTTTGGACAATATTAAACAAACAAAAAAAAGTGACTGAGAGCAACAAATCTAAATGTAAGTTAAGACGACACTGGCTTTAGAAATACCCTCCCGTCTCAACAAACCAACACTCAAGTTGGCTGTATAAAGAAGGATACAGACTCACACAACTGACTGAAGTGGGGCTAACAGAAACCCACAGAGTCAACAAGATGTCCACCTGGCAACTACCTTAATAGCTCAGTTATATATGAAGTAGTTGCTGAGGAAGATGATAATTTGATAGTAATTAAAAGACAGCTTGCATTCAAAGAGTAAAACTTGCTGCAGTGTTTCACACCATAGGAGGATCATAACTAAAGAAATACAAGAACACACACAGCTTGCTACTAAAAGGGATGCTTACTTAACACTATTTTACATTAAATACCTTTTTCTGTTAATGCTGATCACTATACCTGTAATAGTTTTACTGCAAAACTAGTCTGGTACGTGCGTAAGTGCTTATATAGGTTTTGGCATACAATGCAGACAGCATGTATGAAAGGACAGGCAATTTTAGGGTGAAGGAAAAACACAGCAGAAGAGTGAAATGCTAACAATCTGAAAAGAGCTGCATGCAGGACTTCTGTTTGAAGGCAAGACTATTTGTTAAAAGTCTCACTCATCTATAAGAGGAATTCTCTAGAAATAGCCTAGCGAAAATTAGTTTTATGCAAGACAAAATTTAAGACAACATTTCTATCTAAGCTTTATGTTGAGAATTATTTTTTGCCTTGTTACTAGTTTCTTCAAATCCTCCCATACCAGTGCAGGCAAGATACTTACTTTTCCCTTCTACTGGCATACACAAACATCAATGTCCAGCATACTGATGATTTCACTCTGAAAATGAAGCCTGAATAAAGAATATTCCTTCCACCTCTGTTCCATGTCTCTGATACCAACTCAGTTCTGACATTAATGCCTTAGTAGCTGCTCCACTGGACTACTAAAACTTTGAATCTCAGTTAAATGTTTATGATAAATGAAGCCGCTTTCATGAAAGCAAAAGGTTAAGTATTAGTATTCTCAGAATGCATTAGTTTCCCATCCCCCAAAACCACTGAATTCTACATTGAATCTACAAATCCATTAAAGACCGGCACTTCAATAAGTCACGAACAGCTTCCCACTGGACTGCGTATGTCTAGTTTTTCACACATTGCTGGCACAGCTCAGGCACAACCTCATGGGAGCTGAAGGGGAACCTCCTCAAAAGAAGGTTAAGGGCTCTGAACTCTACCCCCGACAGACACTCCTTGAGAACATCAGAAAGAATATGAAGTGTGCCAAATTAAGGTCAAAATAAAATAGAAACAAAGGAAAACAACAACCCGAACAATGTAAAAACTGACAACTATGCTGAAGTGCAGGATACGAAGCAGATCTTTTTTAAAGGGAATCTAGAGCTTTCCGTCATTCATTTACTTCACCTAGACATGCAGAAACCACAGCCCTGTCACTGACCAACTACATATTATCAGAAACAAGCATTACAACAGTCACAGCACCAACAGATTACATTAATTTCAACCTGTGCAACAAGTTTAATTAATAATTAAATTTGGACTGATTTCATGAATGTGAATGCAGGGTCCCTGATTACTGCAGAGCACTACTTTTAAATACCAAAAAGAGATGCCACCTGATTTTCTTAGTATGTTGGCTAGCTGCGCTGAGGAATACACATACAAATTTGACAGCTGCATAAACAATTGCCATAGATGCCAGCAAATGGTTGTCTATCCATTAGACAGGAAAACATAGAAGTGCCTAGTTTTGAAAAGCTGATACAAGGAAGTCGTCATTTATGTAGATTAACAAAGGCAGTACAAACTCAGAAAAACCTGTAAGTCTGTCTAATTGACCAAATGAAGGTCGGCTTTCAAAAACTGTAACATAACATTTCACATAAAACCAATAACTACATGCAACTCTTCAAATAATCATTTACAGACACGCGTTCTTACCGTGCTACCAGGCAATCATATTGCGTATTTAGGGCAAATGTAATTGACATCAGATTAGCAAAAAACAACATGCAAGTAAAAATATATAGGCACAGGTGAAACCTTGGCCATTTCTTTCATGGCTTAGTATTTCATATTCTTTGTTTACATAAAACTATAAATAAATAAATTCCCCAAACTCCATGTATCATATTGCAATAAAATTGATAATTTACTAACTTTATCTTACTTGTTCAAGAAAGAAACAATGCCAAAATTAAAGATACAAATAAACTATAAAGAAATAAGAAAGAAGAATATAGCTAACATAATATGACTGTTTCAAAAATGCTCTGCAACTACCCTTGTCATGTTATTAGAGAGAAAATATTACAGTAAATTGTATCATTGAGGGAAACTTTAACTTCCCAGATATAAAATGGAAAATAAATTCTATTAATAATGGTAGGAACCAGATGCAATGGCAAACAGCTTTCTTCAAATAGCAATGAAACCAACAAGATGCAATTATTATTTTAGACTTGCTTTTGGTAAACAGCAGCAACATTATAGAAGGGCCAACCACTGCTTGGACTGAGCAATCAGAATTTGATTCAGTTTAAATTAGACATAAGGAAAAACAAATGTAGGTCTGTAAATAATGTTACGTGTATACTGCAACTATTGCATGTGGCCATGGGTAGGCTGTTGCTAATGTCTGAACTGACTAGTTCAAACCATTTCAGATATTACACTCAATTTTCTGCAGTGCAGTGTAGAAAGGTAGATGTACCTAAACAAGACTGGGTTAAGGATAAGGTTTGTGTTAAGCAGGAGTATTGCTTTAAGATATTCTTCTTCTTTCCTGTTCCTCCCTCTGCTACTCACTTCTGTCCTTGTACACCACTCCATCAACGATAGCAGCATAACTGTACATAGGGTCATACTTTGAAAAGACTCAGGGCAGCATATAGGTGAAAAACGAAATGGACCAAAAAAATGCAGGGGGACAGCTTTTTTTTTTTCAGCTTTTCAGTTCCATCATCTATTTGATGTGTGACTTCAAAACAGTTGTGCTGGCCTAAACAAAGGATCAGAAGTGTGAATAGCCACCTAAGCCTGCACTACTGCTAGAAACACATATGAAATGCATGGATTTAGTCTAGCAAAAAAAGTTTCAAGATGATTGCTGTCATTAAGCATATCATTTAAATGCCACAAAGTGAAAAGAGCTATTGATGCTAAGAGGCAATACTGACATAAGAAAAAATTAGAATAAATTGGTCAGGAATATATGTAAGCTAGAACTTTAAGGGGCATTTGTAACCATCAGAACAGTGAGATTCTGAAACAGCTGCCCAGTAAGCACCAGGAAGTGAAAATACCTCTATAACACGGAGCTTGACCAGTTAATAAAATGGATTATATTACTCGGTAGCACAGGACTAGACTTATCACCCCAATTGTCCCTTTCAGTTCTTATGTTCCTGTGAGGTCCTTAAAAATTAAAGCATCCTTATTTACACTGCATTTTCACTATGAATATCTCACTGGCCTCTGTTGGCAACTTGCACTGGCCTTTTTCTTGGGTGAGTCTTATGGCATCTAATAATGTCGGTGGAATGTCATACAGCGCAGACTGAAATATATTATGCATTTGTGCAGTGCTTCATCCATTTATGAGAAGTTCAGGAGGAAAGGCACACAAGGTTTGGTTTGGACTTTCAGCTACAACAAAGAGTATTATAGAAGCATCTGTTTTCACAAATGATGGTATTAATCTGCTAATCCTAAAAGCAGTAAGAATGATAATTTCTACCAAAAGCAGTGTAAGTTGAATAACAACTTAAAAGCTTAGTAGCTACTTCTAAAATAGGATTTTTAAGATGGAAAGCAAGCTTCTAACTTACAGACTGCAATCATTGCTATATTTGCTAGAATGCCAGGTAATTTATTTTACCAACAAATCTACAATTTGATTAGTTGCTGCTTCTGGAAAATATAAATTTGATTTGAATTTAGAAAGGCAAAGGACCTTTATAAGACTCTATTACAGCAATACAGCAGCAAACATAACTGCTGCAAAGACAAACAAAGCAATTGAATTGACAGACTGATTTTTAACTTGAGCAGTAAGTATTTTAAAGATATTAAACATTTATGCGAGTCTGGTTTTGTTTAGAAACATTTTCCGTGACTGGAACATGCCAAGCAACCCTTTGTTGGCATGTTCCATTAACACTATTAAATAAAACAAGAAAGCCACAATCTGTGAAGCAGAAGCTGTGACGAGCGAGGGAAGTCAAGCAGTCGACTCAATGTGAGTGATAAAGCCAGCTTCACTTTATTGTGACACTTTCCCATATTTATAACATAAAGTTCTATCTTACACAAACTTGTCTTACAATCATTGGTTTAGCTATATACTTGTCTTAATAATCATTGGCTTAGCTCTAAGGGATACCTCATCGTACTCCTCCTACTTGCGGTTACTGTTTTTCGTGCTTGGGTCCGGGTTCCATCCTGTTTTTCTCATATAGTACTCCCTTATCTACACAGTACAAGGTCAGTATGATCCTCCTTTCTTTCTTGTCAGCACAACTCGGAATTTTCCATCGCGGCCTAGTCTGGCTTTTATGTCCAGACTGGCAGAACAAAGCTCCTGCATGGAGCCATAACCATGCTCCCTCAGCCATTCTGCAACAAGAAGCAGCGAAGTACCAGCTTTACAAAATACAAACACAAAAACCTGCAAGCTTGTCCTGAGAATGCTCCTTCTACTGACAATCACTTTACAATACAGTCAAGATTCAAGCCTGCTGTCTGATTTAACTCTGATTACATACGGATAGCTATGAGTCCATCCAAGACTCTTTAATGGTACTTCCAGTTTTCAAATTAATCTTCACCTAAACAGTATTAGTTACAATGACAAGTACAATTTTACAGAATAAAGTGTATTAACAAATGTACATCTGGGAAACATATATACAGACCAGTTTATGGTACTTGCTAATATACCTGACAGTTCCATGCAGCTACACAAAAATCAGAGTATATGAGCTTCATGTAGGATGGAACACTATATTCTCTGATGAAAAAGATCTGGGATAACAGCTTCAGGTGTAAAGCAGGAGCCAAGATTTTTAAAAAGAAGAGAGAGAAAGAGAGAAACAGAGATGGGTCTCACATTCAAACAATTTAGTCATCTTCTAGTCGTTAAATACTCAAAATAAATTGGCAAATAAATACAATTAAGTTCTTCTTGCTGCATCTTATGTATACTTCAGAGGGCATTCCTATGGATCTAAGAACAGATATGCAAATCACAACGAACAAGTTTTTCAATCAGTAATTTATTGTACGAAGCTTTGTAAAAGATGCCAATTTAAAATTAAGAACAACAGTAAGGTCATTTTAGTCTTTCTATCTTTTGAAACAGCAGATCTTAGTTACACACCACTTCCTGGTCTTATAGGCTGCAGGAGAAGCAGCGCTGCACGCTGGAAGCCAGCACTGTGTATGTGAAGTCCATGTTCATCGGGTACCTGCAATCAGCATTCACGGGGTCTCAACGTTCCGACCCCACCTAGCGGGCTCGTTAAAACAAAACAAACCGAAACAAAAAACGAGACACGTCCTATTAAGGCGATATAAAACCTGACACCTTGCCTCAGGACAGATTATTTAATACTTGAACAATATGCCATATGTTGGCATTTCCCTGAAAGTAAGACTCAAGTGCTACCAAACATATATAAATGATAGCTGACAGGCACGGTTTAAGCAAAGCTTTCTAAGAGTCAAGCCTCATATGGAATGGAATACTTTTTTTTTTTTTTTCCCTTTAAGAAGCTAAAAAAGCATTTCAGAAACAAACCATAGTGGGTATTCAGCAGCATCTAATATAATGTAAGATGCACTGCAGTTAGTCTGTGTTCTCAGCATGGATTTTAAGACAGAAATTTAATAGGCTAAAATCTTTGTATTATTTAGAGATCCTTAATTCTTGCTTGAATTTTAAGTATATCTCTGTATGGTTTCACTTTTGCCTCATAGTTTCAGACAAGTAAAGCAAGCACAATCAAGCAAAGTAAGCAGAGGACTGAGTAACCCCATGCAAAAACAAGGGGGGGGGGCGGGGAGCAGGAAGTCCAAGGCAAACAAGCAAAGTATAGTTAAATAGCTCAAAGTTAATTGCAGGGCAACATTATTTCTGTTGAGCCAAGGAATGAGACTACAGCCCTACAGTAGAAGTTATCACTTTTTCCTGCTGGACAGACACATTTGAAATCCTTGTTACACTTTGCTTCTCAGTCCTTTCATCTGTTTGGCTCTTGACAGTATATGGAACAGTGAATACATGCCTTGAATTTCTGGGCCATTTTCCTTAGAAAAGTGCTTGGCTCTGTGTCATGACTGTGTGTGTTTGGCACAGAGAAATCTCAGTATAACAAAAGGATTGCATGTTTAGTACTTCCTAATTCAAAGCTCCATAACCACCACTAGATTATTTTTTTTTTCCTCAATCTCCATTTGAAGGAAAAGAAGAAAATCTAGTGCCTTTTAACACCAAACCATTAATCTTGTCACCACACCTTTCAGAAAAAAAGGATTCTCTGCAACTTCATTCACTGTAAAATCTACATTGATTATACTCCTGTAACAGATACACTTTTGGCTCTCCAGATCAATGTGAGCAAGTCAAAAATGCGGCAAGTTATACAAACATTTTAAAATCCTTATTGATACATACATTACCCTCAGTGCTGCTTTTATGACCTTGCTATCTGGCAACAAAAATTTATTGGTTTCTCTGAAAGAATTAACATCAACAGCAAAGTAATTGAAAAAGGCACTCTGTGGTAGCTAACAGAAAATCCAGATCTTAAGTAGGAACCCATACATGTGCACAACATGTTACAACCTACTTATATCCTCTCTCTTTCTCCCCAGCCCCCTCCAACAGCCTTTAAACAAAAGGAATTTGGAAACTGGTCTGATTTGACTTTCCTAAGAAGAGCTGATTTCCACACAGTAGTCTGGAGTGGAATACACAGAAGTGTCAGGGTACTGTATCTGCAGTGTCTGATCTCTGAAATTATGGTATTCATGGTTCTAGAAAAAAACACCACAACAACCAACCAAGCAAACCTGAACCCAAAATTACTAGTACTACTAAACAAGGCTTCAAACCCATTCTGTGAACTGAACCCATTCTGTGTCACAGCAAACTTCCATCACAGCACAACTTGCTTGCAGGATCTTAGGAAAGAAGCTGAGATTTCAACACTTGCATGCAGACAGTAATTGTACTACAACGAATTTGATGATGGAGGTGCTCATTAGGGTTATCTTAATGTTTGGTTCTACTATCAGGTGAACCATGGAAACACAGTGGAAAAAATATTGCTTTTAAGGCTCTACAGCTCTCTCAGGTTCTGCTGCATAAGCATCTATCTATGAGCATCTATCATGCCAGCAATAAACAGCAGGTAAAGTGCATGCTATTTAGTGCGACCACCACACACTATTGCGGCCAGGACAGTTCAGTACTTGAATGCAATCAGCTAATACATGAAAAATAGCTTGTTCACTCCAACTGAAAAAGAAGTGGTGCTGCAGGACAGAGAAAACTATTGAAGAGGGTTTGTAAACACAAAAGGTTTCTTTGATTTACACCCACAGTTAATCAGTTCACCCTGTACCATGGAAATACGCTCTGATTTCCCATTGATCTTGTCTCATACAGTCAAAGCAATGAGAAATGTTCTTTGCCATCACTACTTAGCTGGAAAACTCTATGCCTTCATGGCAGATAACGACCTTATCTCACTTACTTGCACCACTTTAAGTCACTGTTCTTCTTGGGAAGATAGTGCCTTATAGCATGCCATGATTGTTTCAACGCTTGCAAAATCCCAAACAGCACTCTGTGCTACAGTGTGCCTCCCAACACCACAAATCATGCAAGCAAATGAATCCTTATTTCTACTGGATTTTGAGTGAATAGTGACTTAACAACACTGAGTGCTTCCCAGGCTGGTTCCAGGCTATGTGAAATATTGTTCCAGCATGATAAAGTATGGCCAAGAACTTCACTCATTTAACACTCTACAGCAGAAACAAAAAGCGTGTCTGTTAAAGATGGAACTGTCTTAAGAGACCGTATGAAGTACACACACACCCAATTGTATTTTGCCCAGAGACAAGTGTAATTCCCCTCATCCACACCTTGCCTTCCCTAATCTAAATACATATAACATGTACTAGAAAAGAGTCTCCTCTACAGAGGGAAATCTAAATTCACAAATCTATTGGAATTCTTTAAAGGAGTCACAATAGACAGAGATCAGTTAATATAATCTATTTGATTTCTGAAGGCTGTTGACCAAAAGATCCTAAAGAAACCATGCTGCTGTGAGACGAGAAAGGAAATCCTCTTATGGATAAAAGTTAAAAACCAGGAAAGAAACAGAAATGACTGCTTATCATTCTGAATGGAACCAGCTGACCAGTGGAGCCCTGCAGGGTTCCATGCTGGGTTCTTTATTCTTTCACATATTTATACCTCATCTACAAAAATGTGGGATTAACAAAGTGACAAAATTTACTGATGATAATGTAGTGTACTAAAGGCAGCCACAAAAAGATAGGAAAGAATGTCACAACAGAGAGTAACGTTTAAAACAAACGTGAAATGACACAGACTTCTGACCTTACATACAGAGCCATGAGCTGTGAGCTGATCTAATCATTCTGGAGACTTAACAGTTTAACAAAAACATCAGCCAAGAAGCAGCTGAAAAGAAGGAAATTATAGGATTTAGTAGAGGTGGAACACAGAAAACACAAAGGTTGATTATACCACTCTGTACCAACATGAAGCACACACATACTATGTGCAGTTCTGATCCTCCAAACAGTTATAAACTCTCTCACCTTCTGTTCTCCCACCTGCCAAAACCTTCTCCTGTTCTACCAAGTCAAGATGAGTTAGCAACAATCAGCTGCAGTGAGCAATGGACTGCATTCAAAGAACAACTAACTAGGCTGACATTCTTCACACTGGACCTCCCGTCCAAAAAAAAAAAAAAAAAAAAAAAAAAAAAAAAAAAAGGATTAAAAAAAAAGACAACAGAGGAAGTACTATCAATTTTTCCCCTGTCACCTTGAACATAACTGGAAGATGAGATCAAACACAGTTTTAGGTGGCAGTTCCAATATAAAAAGGTATTACTAGACAAATTTTTGTACAGGATCATATGAGACAACTGGTTTTGTATTGGGAAGTCCCCAATTCCTAGACTGTTCTGAAAAGATAGTACTGAATGTTCATCCTGTCTTACATGCTTTCCGAGGTACCCGATTCCTGGCTCCTGTAGAAGAAAGGATAGGCTTCTGAACTAATTCAAACCATTTAAAAGAAATATTTCCAAGCCAGGCATTTATTCCTTTACAAAAAGAATGATAGAACAGCTACATCTTCAAAAGACATTAACTACATTGCTTAGTGTGGTCTGACTGGTTCTCCATACGTCAAATTCAGTCCACAAAATGCTTCCAAGCTTGACATCTTTGTCTCAGCCAGTTCAGGGAACAATTCTGTTCTGCAAACTCTGTCATAATAGACAAATTGTTCTTCTGGAGCTTGCTGTGGTTCGGGAGGTGGCAGCTGTTGCTTTTGACCAGAGGAAAAAATTGCTGCTGCAGTACACAGAGGAGGTTGTGCAGTCCTTGGAGCACAGGGAAAGGGAAAAACACTCTAAGTGTCCTGTCTGGCCCTTGCCATTGCTGAGGTGTTGGATCTGACAGTTTAATGAAAGCATACACACACACTATGGTGGTAAGTATGAAAAAAGAAAATGACTAAAAATTCTTCCTGTTCCTTTGCCCTCCAGCGTCATTCCTCCTTCAGCCCCTTTTGCCCAGCCCTGGTTTCTTGCTCATTTACTTCCTCATCAAGAGAAAAGCCAGTATTCAGATTTCTTTCCAGTGATGGAAATCTAAAATTAGATCTTAAATATAAATTCTAGTTTTTCCATAGTCCAAGTACATATATTTTTCTATTCAAAACCTGATTTTGAAGATTTTCAAAGAAAGAGTCCAGAATTCAAGAATCCTAGGGAATGATTCTAGGACACTGAAATTATTTAAATCAGAGCATCTACTTTTATTCAGATTCTCTTTTCCATTTCTAAGAATATCCCCAAAAAGTAAACAGGCTACTGCACTTAATTAATCAATCTACATCTTAGCCTGCCTTTTTCTACGCATTTTATTGAACTAAGTATTAATTTTTGAATCTTTTGGATTTTAATAGGAAAAGTATTTAATTGGAAACAGCCTCCTTGCCAGAAGCTGCCTATTTTAACCAAAAGAATCAAACCCTTAATGTAGTTTTATTCAACATAAGGCATGATACTTTAAACTTGCTAAGAACTGCCATTTTTAACTCATATTAAGATGCCCTTGGGAAAAATAGAAGCTGAGAATCTTTGCTATTCAACATTTCTGTGACCAATTGCTTAAATTTTGAAAGTTAGAGTTCACTATTAGTCATTCAACATCACTCCCTTTCGTTAAACAATTATTTCGGCACACTGAAATGATGACTTGGGATAAAAAAAAAAAAAAATCACAATTAACAAAATGCAGTGACTATTCCACACTGTACTCAAAAGAAGTGATGAAAAAATATTTAAATCAATACTCAATACTTTATTATTACTCAGGAAGGAGTATCTTCAGTTTCCAAATGCAAATTGCAAACAAAGATAGACCTTTAAATTTTTTTCTAAAGAAAAAAAACTTTAATCCTTCTTTTCCTTTCCTTCTTTTTGTTGGAAAAATCTGTAGGACAAACAAGGACAGCCAACACAAAATATGGAGAACAGTGAAAATTACTATACAGAGGGAATGAAAATGTATATTAGGAAAAGAAAATAGTCATGCACTTTATTCGACAACAGTAAATTGGTCAATTAATTTACAACAGCAGGACCCTTATGAAAAGAAAAGATTCTGGATCTTATTTTCTAACTGCTAGTACCCCTCAATCCTAATTCAACCTGAACAAAGGCTGTGAAATAGGACAAAAATGGTACATTTTATGCAGTAAGCACACAACTGTCATTTCTCAAAAGTCCACAAGAGGTAACCATCTTCTTCATTTTACACTCAAATTCAGCTCCATTCTCCTTTTCACAACGTATTTACACTGCAGTCCTCCTGCTATTTCCACGTTTCCTTTTAAACCTGGTCCTTTGCTTATTTTCTTCTGCCCTCTCAGTTTCTCCAGTGATGCTCATTTGTCTAGTCCATCTAGCACTGCCTACAAGCCTTCTTCCACGCTAGTTTTCTGGGTTCATTTAGAGCTAGTACTCACTACAGAGAAAAGAATTAACCCCTTATTTTAAAACTCAATATATTTGTAGCCATCTTACCCCTCATACAATGTGAAATAGTGACATACCTTTTTATAAAGCTATTAAAAACACATTGCCCAGTCTCCCTTAACACACAGCTTGCTGCAGAGCCCCACTGCTATAGCCTCTGCCTTCGCTCTATTGTTTTCCTGCCCATTTCTCCTGCGGTACGTATGACAGTCGGTGCAAGAACTACAAAGCAGAGACCTCACCTCGCCCGCCCTGCCTACCGGGAAGGTGTCCATAGCGGAGGTTATCTCAGGGAAGGCGGACAGCGGGAAACACGCCAGGAGCTGAGGCAATAAACCCCACAGGCTGTAAAGCTCCCTACCCTGTTGTCTGCCTTGACCCTCGCAGCACGCCCCGCACACCTGCAGCCCACCGCCCGCTGCGCCCCGTAGGCCAGC
>NW_009601827.1:19812-22132 GCF_000690535.1 Cariama cristata | reverse complement strand
CCAGCACGGGTGCATAAACAGAGCTACCGACTAAAGTCAAAGCGAGCTGCGGCGAACAGCGAACGGCCCGTGCCGGCGTGAAGATGGGCCAAAAGCCTTTTCTGCCTCCCCACCCGCACCCCCAGCCCCCCGGCCGCTGCGGGAGGCTCAGGAGCGGGCGGTATCTGCTCCCGCAGCCAAGGCTCTTTTGCAAGACGGTGCGCGGAAAGCATTACAGACCTTGCTAACACTTCTGCTCACATGCGAGCCTTTTATCTCGGCAGCGGAGTTGGAAAAGCTGAATCACTGCGGAGAGAGTGAGGACTGAAGGGTATTTTTTCACATGCAACAGTCTGCTCTTTATTTGATCTTCGCAGTCCCTATTTCTAGCAGTATTCCTAAAGCTGAGGGATCAAACAGGGAAAAATTAAAACCATGCTACCACGCTAAATAAGGTTAAGATCGTGGCAGTATACTGACTGCTCCTTGGGGAAAATCATTTTGTTGCTGCAGGAGTCATGGCCATCCTGGAGGCAAGGCTTGTGTTTCAGGAATGGGCGACTGGAAAGAGAGGTTTGGGAGTCAATCTCAAATGCCCATGCTCCTGTCTTCCTCTGTGCTCCCAGCCCAGCTGCACGGGCATCGCTGGTCTACGGAGTCAGTGAAATTTGCCAAGTTAAGCTCAACTATCCCTTTTTTTCACACGTACAAGCAGGCATCCAAGTGAGTCCCACTGTCGGTCTCAAGGGATTTTGACTCCAGGCCCCCCCTCCCCAAAAGTCTCATATTTTCAAGCGTGGGTAGCTTCAAGATCTCACTTAAAAACCACAACTGGAAACATCATTGTGGGAGCGGCAATCCTTCAGAGTTTCTGCTGAGGAAGTTTGTTCTTCTAGAACTGTCCTGTGCTCACATCGCTCCCCTTTGACACTTAGGAGTTAATTTTTTTTGAAAGGACTTCATAACCTTTTGAATTCCTGGCCACCTGTTCTGGCTGCTTAAGTGGCAGGAGAGCTTTTTTTTGGAAAGCCAAGCCTCAGCTGTGAGGCCAGAAGTCTCTTGAAAACACAAGTCCATGTCCTGCATGCATTTTCGCTGAGGGCTCCTCCATGTCCAACCTCTCCGTCATTCCCTGCTTTGCCAAGGTCTTGTCAGCTTTCAGGGCAGGGTAGAAAGCCTCTCTTTCCTCAGGGATGTGTGTCCAGTGGTGGGCCCTTGCACGTGTGTATTTTGTAGCCTTCTATAAGTTTTCTTACATGACAAAATCTTCGTAGTGCTTTTTACTTTAAACGAGATCTCTTTTTTTGGATGTTGTTTTTTCCTTTTTTCTCAGGAAACCCACTCCCTTGTATATTTGAAGCAAGCGGAGATGCAGCCAATTGTATTAGTTCTGGCTGGAGCAAAAATGCATAATGAAACACTGGATGTGTGGTGTGAGTCCAAAATAAATGGTCACTAGCAGAGCCAGCAAAAACCTGCAAGAACTGACAGCCTGCAAAAAAAAAAAAAAAAAAAAAAAAGGAAAAGCTTGTACTCTGCCTGCAGTGCTCTCCACTTTTCCAAAGGGAAAAATGAACTTTGGGGTTTAAAGAGCTTGGGAAGAGATGCTGGGGCACTGCACCTTTTTGATTACATTTGTGAATTGTGATGATTCTCACATTTTTTGTGAATACAGCATCTGTAAGTGGGAGAAGGTGTTTTATCTCCTAACCTGTGTTCTCAAAGCACAGCAGTTTTGTTTTTATGTGCCAGATGTCAGTGTGCCCTGATTCTTCAGGCAGTTGGGATTAAAGCTTTGCTGTATCAGAGAGGTGTTACAAGGATAACTCCATTAATGCATGTGGAAATCTGGTGCTGCAGCGATAAAGACCCTGTAAATATTTACACAGACAGGCAAGCTCGTGGAAATTTTACATTATTAGCTTAACTTCATTACAAGGAACTAGTTGAGAAAGTTAGCAGTATATTACATTTGCTTTTATTTTTAATTAAACATTGACAACACATCTGGCGCTGGTTCAAGCCACAAGATTCAGAGGGTCACTCCTCTAAATATTTTAAAATCTGCAGGGAAATATCAAGTCTCAAGCAAAGGAAAAAAGTAACGTAGCCACTATAAGAATAAATCTGGCCAATCGGACCTTTTACACTTTTAAGAGTTAATAAAGTAGTGGTAAAGAACAACCAGAGGATATAATTTATTTGGACATTCAAAAGCCTTTTGATAAACACCCATACAAGAAACTGTTAAGGAAACTTGGTAACCACAAAGTGAGAGGTAAAGTCCTGTCATGGATTAAATCTGGTTATAAATGGGGATGAAATCAATGCCCAATTCTAG
>NW_009601827.1:5475-19781 GCF_000690535.1 Cariama cristata | reverse complement strand
GAGATTAATAATGAGGTGGCCTAGAGTGCAGGACTCAGACCAATATTGTTTAATGCTTTATTAATAACCTGGGGGTGAATAGTGAAGTGGTAAAAGTTGATGTCAATAGAAAAATACTTAGCTTAGGTCGGGAGCAACTTCAGAAGAATTTAATAAAATGGCATGTGCAGAAGTATGAGGGCAGCTTGGAAAGTGCCTTCAAAACATACAGCAGCACTCCCGCTCCTCCTGGCATGCAGGCCTGTCTCCCATCTCTACAAAGGTGAGGGTCGGTAAGCTGAGGACAGGCAGGTGTTTCCAAGCATCTCAAGTACTATTTCACTCCCCCCAGTTGCTGCCCAGCTCCCCTAGTTTGTTATGCCAGGAGTAAAGACTGAGCTCCCACATGGCAGGCCCCTCTACCAGTCTGTGAATAATATCCCTGCGAGCTCTTCCAGTAATTGTTTAAAAAAGCCGATGTGAGTTCCCATGGCTGATCCTTCCCTGAGGACATGCCAAAGGCTCTAGGTCACCTCTCACAGACATGTCAAAAGTTACGTGTTTGATCTGATGAGCGTGACATGGCAGCAAGCCTCAGGTCCACTTAGTCTAAGAACATAAGCTCCTGGGTGCTGCCTGGCACCTGGAAAAACAAAACCTGCCAGCACAGCTGGGGTGCAAATATCAATGTGAAAATAGCAGTCACATCATCTAGTGTGCAACAGGGTAAAAGCACAGGCAGCTGCCTGAACTTACTGCCGCTGAGCTTCTGGGTGAGTTGTCTAGGCGAGTTGTTTACTCTGTGGGTTTTTCTTCCCACTGATTTCACTCTCACAGTGTGGCTGTGTCTTGCTCTACCACGTTCATGTGAGCTGTAGGATCATGACGTGTTGCAGGCCTGAATTCACATTGCAAGCTCTTTATTTGAGCCTGGTACACAGGCAAATGTACTTACCAGCAGTCTGGATGACGTTCAGTGGTATCTTTGTGTAATCTCATTGCTGCCAGTCCTCTGTTCCAACTCTTCTGTCTTCTCCACAGTGCCACTCAAACACAGTACAGTGATGGCATTTGAAGGTAATAACGTTCATGGAAATTCAAACGGCTGTTTTTTTACAGGGATTTATTATTGTTTTGTTTTTACCCAGTGGGTCATTTCCAAGGATACTATTCTGGAAAAGAAAGCAACTCATAAAGAAAGATTTTTAAAAATCCTCTTGATATGACTTGTAAAGTATTTTTAAGTACCAGCCACAAAAGAAATTGTTTTTAAATCCCCTCTTTCATCTGCTGATTTATATTACATTAGAAATGCCCTGTGTCCCCAGCGTTGAGACCCCAGAGTGGTAGGTGGGATGTCAGTGCTGCTTACAAAGGGCTCTGTTCCCAAAGGGAACTGGAAGGAGTCACACCCTGGGTGGGAAGTGGGAAGCCCACGTGCACATGGGAAGTGACTTATCTCGGATCCTGCAGCACGCAGGAGACAAGCCAGGGCTCCCCCCTCTCAGTGAATCACATTACCTTGCCTTGGCCCCGACTTTGTAGTTCAATCCAAGCTCTTTGTGGCTTGTGGGCACTCTTGGGATTCTTATTTTCACTTTTTTTATTTTCATAATCTGAAATGAAGAACCATACACACATGCACATAATATCCATTCAGCCTAATAAACAATAACCTAATACTTTAATGCAGGGGGATGGGCTCCAGGTGTGAACAGGTTTCTTTTGTGGAGCTTTATGAATTGACATCAACTGAGGACCTGCTCAGAAGTGAAGTAACAGCTTCAGCAGCACTGGTCTAACCACCCAGCACATGTAACTGGGGGTTCTGCCAAGGATCAAGTCGGAAAGGAGCGATTTTGCAGGCCAGGGGTGCATGCTGTATTTGCTGCCAAGCCTGAGGTACAATTCTCTCTGGCCATGGTTTACAGACTTATTATGGGAAGCAAAATGTTCAGGCAACATCACAGTAACATTTGCAATAAGTATGATACTACATGAGCATAGTGCAGAGTCATGTAAACCTGAAGGTCACTGAACGGCTCGGGATAGATGGTTTAGAATTGGTACATTTTACCATTAGCACCATCACTTTTCTCCATAAGTACCATCCAAAAAAGAGCTTTGGGAGCTTATTCTGAGGAGTCAGGGTAGGTCGGAATCTGGGGCAAACCGTGGCTCTGGGCAGGCTGCAGCATTAAAGCACAAAAGACTAAAACTCAGGTATTTGACTTCAAACTGCCGAGGCAGAGCCCTGGCGTTTCCCTGGAAGTGGCTGCCCTCTGCCTGCCTTGCTGCCCTGGTGTGGTGGGAGGTACAGCTGCCTCCGCTGTGTCTTTAGTGCTCATCTCTCCAGGCTCCGCTTGTGATCTTGTCTCTCCCATCTTCACCGCTGAGCCTCCTTCTCCCAGGACACCCCCTTTTCCCTCCGTGCAGCAAGCCACTCCAGTCATCCCTTCTGCTTCTTCCTTCTGCCAGCAGAGAAAATGGCAGTTTCTCAACCCCAGCCACCTCCTTCTCCTCCTCCTCCTCCTCCTCTGGGCTTTTGAGGGCTGCAGCGACCGGCTGCAGAGACGGAGCCACTTCCAGGAGGGCAATGCTGGTTCCTTTCCTCCTGACTCCCAGCACAATTAGCAAAGGCTGGTATTTTGTTAATCCAGACATAATTAATCACCACCAATGTTTTTATTTTAATTCCTCTGTTTCCATAATCTATAAGCTTTTATACATGATTGTAGAAGAAGATGATGCGGATATTTTGCCAGACCATAAAATTCTTTGTAGCAGTAGTAGTTTTTTTAGAGGGCTTAGACAATTTTGGATTAAAATCACAACAGAAATACAAGGGCCAGACTGGAGAGGTACAGAAGGAGGTTGGCTGAATCTTAGTTGTTCCAGCAGCATAGAGCAATGGAAAGGATCAGGAGGAGAGTACTTTGTACTCCGAAGATGATTTCTTGCTATCTACCAGTTCACAAAGACATGGCAAAGAGGAAGACCTGGATCTGTAATTTATTCCTGTGCCTTTGGTGTCTACCTCCGAGGATGCTGGCAGGATAATTGCAGTAGTGGTTCTTAAAGATGGGAATGTGGTACTTTCTATAACAGAACCCAAGACTGCATCCAGGAAAGGTGTCAGGTCGCTTTACAGCCTCTCATTTGAATAGACAAGATGTTTGAATTGTTTCTCAGAGTCACTTAAAAAAAAAAGGCATGTGAAAATGTCAGAGAATTTCCTCTTTGCCTTTCCCACCCAAATACAAAATCAAATAAAAGCAAACACATGGGACACTAGTATAAGAGCAGCCCCCTCTGCACATATTCTCTGTGATACACAGGCTGTTTCCAGATGTATGGATTAGACCTCATCCAACTACTGCTTAATGCTCAGCCTTAGCATGTTGATTGAATACTCACCGAGTTGGAAACTTCTGGGAAAACTAAGGTACTCGGTGGTCAGGCTCCCACCTTCAGCCATGATGCTGGTCGCTGCATCTATTCTGTGACCCTGTTGAGATCTCTTCATTCCAGTTAGACCATTTTCAAGCCTGCTAAAGTATAGATTTAAAGTCCTTGGAGTATAATTAAAAATGAAAAATAAATTATGTGATCTGTTTTGTCTTTTGTGTCAATATTTTTAAATCTACTGTTGCTATAGTATAGGAAATACATAGCACTGGTAGCATGAGCAGTGAGGTACACTCATGGTGAAAAAGCACAGCATCAACACTGCATCATGTGAAAAAAAAACCCAACAAACCTGAAAGTGTTTAAAAGCGCTTCAGGATCTGCACTCAGAAACAGTTCAGGATTTTTACACATTGTGTGGATGAACATCTCGCATAACTACTTTTGCTAATTGAATATTTGTGTGTGTGGTTGGACCCAGGATGAGAATTTTTCAAGCCAAAATACACCTGCAGTAATAGCAAGTACATGGGCAATAGGGCATCGCTGTGCTTGCACAGGGCTCAAGCCCTAGGCTGTAGTTATTACTGCCTAGCATGGTGCTTAGTATTTTTGGTGCTGATTCTGATCCTAAGCACTGATCTCTCATTTTTGAGTAATATTGATATGAGTAAGACTAGACCAAGGTTCTTGGGGGTATAGATGTACAAGAGGCATGTTGGCTTTGCAACAGCCAGCTCCACAGTGCCATGTCACTCACAGGATTTTTATCTTCATGTTATGCACTAGAAGAGCCTGGGCATCCCAAGAGGGAAAACTAACTGCAAATGGGAATCAGGACAACCATCAGGCTGAGAAAAGAGCCGCTTAAGCTCATCAGCCAGTACAGAGTGCAATGTAGAGTTAGGTGCCTGGCTTAAGGCTGAAAAGTGATGCCTCTACACTTAGGATTCAGACCCTGAAACACCCCTTGGCAGGTGGCTCCCATGAAAAAGCAGAGACTGGGGCTCTGTGCTGCTACTGTGTCATGTAACCTGGTTAGGATTGACCTGCAATCCAGGAGACCTACATACTCCATACACATCCCTGTACTGCCTGATCAGAGTTTGTCCGTTGTCCCTCACCTCTTACTGGAGTACTCTGGCAGGGGAGTACGTGATGGGATTCCCTCCATCATAACTACTCATGTTGGGCTGTGTATTAAAAACTATTACAGAAATTATTCTGTACTCTGGTGGTTTTTATCAGCTGCTGCATAGAAGAATTGAGAGTCAGTCCCTGGTTAAATGATGAACAGAAGAAACAGACACACACAGCACACACATTTCCAGCAGTTGGGGCACGTTGAACTCTAACAACACAAAAGATGGATTTAAAGGCCAGTCTGCTGACATTGGCTTTAGGAGAGTAAGTGCAGCGACTGACAGACCTGGGGGAGATGCCCAGCAGTGCTCTGCGAGGCTGGCTGAGCCCCGAGAATGGCTGCAGAGCCAGGCCCTCCCTGGGTGCTCACACCTGCACGGCTCGGCACCTGCCCCGGGGGAACGGGAGCACCCCACAGCCTTGGCTGGCAGAGACTGACCTGCCAATGGGGGTTTGGGCACCCCTGGCTTCAGGGTTGAAAGGATTTCTGAGGATTTTTCAGGTTCTGAAGCTTTCAGGTGCTTAGAGAGGCAGTTGATGACTACATCTCTCTGTGGAAGTGTTTTTCTTGCAGCATTTTACAGATAGATATATCCTCAGTCAAATGTCGTTACACTTTGCAGGGGACTTTTTATTCCCACCTTTTTCTAAAGTATAGTAGATACCAGCCAATAAAGTCAGAAGCATTGTTTTGCAAGTAGAAAAAACTGTCTACTTGTGTAAAAAAGCCATTTATCATTCATAAAATATTCTTTGATAATTTGGCTCTATTTATGCTGAGAATTAAAAAAAACCCCACACAATATGCTGTTATTCAGAAAAAAAAAAAAACAACTTGAAAAATATTTTACTACTCAAATCTAGGTCAAAGACTGAAGCCGCCTTTGAATTTAGCAAAATCACATTGATCTCAACTGTTCTTTCAGAAATACTGAGAATTTTATATTCTTTGAGCACCCTGATGGGATGAAAATATTCCTGAGATTAGTAGGCTCTCAGCTACTGCTCCGATTCATAGAAATTAAACCTTCCATCATCTGGTTTTTATATTTGGAAAATGTCAGCTATACTTCCTATCGCGTATATTGTTGCTTCAATGCGCTGAGCCTTCTGTGAATTTCAAAACACATAACTCAGCTCTCAAGCATTTCTTTTGTAAATATTGATAATGGTTTCAAGTTCTTTATTAAATAACTTTTTAATGAGTTTGAGGACAAAGAAGTATTTTTTCACAGTCTCACAAAGATAAGAATCATAACGTATCTTTCTGTACCACGGAACACATGGTTCTCAATACCTCATTGTGCAGCATAGGTTTTCCTCACTTTTAAAAAGTTTACTTAAACAAAAAATGCCCCACAATTATAAGAAATAAAACCTAAGCAGTCTATACTAAAATGTCCGAAATCGCATGCAAATACTATGTGACAGCTTTGTAGGTCAGTGCGTGCTGGCGTTTGGAGCAGCATTAGAAAGCTCCCTTTTAATCCAACAGCAAGAAGAGCTACAAAATGCCACCATCACTCCTTAATCAGGTTCAACGTATAGACCTCTTCTTGCTCAGCGTTATTTATTGCCTATGTTTTTACCAGAAGGGATCCCTGTGTATACACTTAGGATCGAAGACAATAAAATATTATGGCGAGGTTCACCAGGGGAAGTTTCCAGGGAGAGGTTTTTTATCAGTTTACAGGCATGGTCAAAGTCCTCCTCTTTGGAGCAGGCTGTAAACAATTTACATGGAGAGGTAAGAGGAAGTCTTTAGGGTGCCTTGAAAAATATTAAGTTATAGAAGTTCTGACCTCTGTCTTCTAGACCTGGCCCAGAAGACTGATGTTTACCAGCAAGCATGCAGCTCTCTAGGAAACTGCATACTGTAAGTGGAAGTAGGGTTATTTCTTTCATATATTTCAATTAAAAGTTGGACTGGGTAGCAGTATACTAAATCAAATATGCTGTACAACTAATTTTCTCTATAAAAACCCAAATGTTTACCTTTGAACTTAAAAATGTTGCCTTCAGGCATATAGTGTTCTAGCCAGCTGTAGTTTAAACACATGGTGCAGGTTCTGTAGCTTGCTTCTTCATTCAACACTCAAAATCATTCATGTTTGCTAAGCGGAATTAAAAGCCGGCTAGGAACAGCTTACTGGTCCCCTGATATTAGCCTTTCTTCTCACACATTCCCTTGAAGACTTTCAGGTCTAATAATAACGTTTTCCTGTGCTGGTCCAATTTACAGCTTGAAACCTTAATGATGATCCGTTTGATATGTAAATAATTGGTCTTATTTGCATGTTTATTTAAGGGAATTTGCATTGAATCATTTAGCTGTGACTACAAACAGAGTTCAAGAGACAAACAAGGACATTTAGCTGATTTTAGATGGTGTTTTAGGCCTGGCCCGTGACTGGACATGTTGCCAAAATTGCGCTTTCCCAGGAGGCTGAGAGAGACATCTCAGCCTCTCCAGTCTCCACCTGTGCAATTTTTCTTGTTAAAATTAAATACAAAGGCATACATTGGCACTGCTGGTTGTTTTGGGGTTTGGTGGTTTGTGGTTTGGTTTTTTTGTTTGTTTGTTTGTTTGTTTTTTTTTCCCCCTGCAGTCAGGATGGTAACAAAGCTACAGAACGTCTCTATTAAACATGTAACCAAAAGACAAGGGTTGGGAAAGGAGCTGTTGTTGATTACTGGCTAGCAGGTTCTTATTTGCATCTATTATTTTAATGATGCTGAGACTTGGCTGCAGTGTTTAGGACGTGTTAGGGCACTGAGAGCATTCTAAAGGTATCTTTTCAGCCGTTTCCAGTTAAGGAGTATGTATTACTGAGTTGTGAATTAGAAGAACCATTCAATCTTCCATCTTTGTCATTGTGCCAACACATGGGAAATGACCTCGTCCTAAAAGCTGAGCACCTGCAACTCTCATTAAGATCCATCTAATGTCACCCATTGCTTTTCAGACTCCTAAAAGGGCCTCTTACAATCTACCTGCTTCAAATTCCCCAAGGATTTATTGGCTCAGAACACAGATTACTTGTCTTGCTATCAGGGATTTCCTTTCTTTTGAACAGGAACATAAAAACACAAAGAAAGTCTAAACTCAAGTAATGTGAAAATATTGTGTTTGATTCCAACCCATACATTCAAAGTTACAGCTGAATGTCTGACTTTAACTTGAAATGCGATGCCTTGACTCTGCATATGATCTTATGGCATATAAAATGTTTGGAAGCCTTTGAAAAAATGGAAATATTCTTGGCTTTGGTTGTGCTCTTATTATTATACTTTCTTTAATGCATTTATAGTTGGCTCAATAGACCTTTACATTTATCAAGCTTGGGTAGCAAGTTTCAGGACTCATGGAATCTGTGTCGTTACTGATTGTAATCGTAGTACACTGTCAAGTCTGTTGTGCACTTTACAGATGATGTATCTTTAGGTGAGAGGATCCTGACACATAAATGGTATAGTCCAAAAGCTTGATCCAAATCTTCCTGAAACATTTCCATTTTATTTCAGTGACATGCAGCACTGAAATTTATTTCAGTGATATGCAAGACTAAAAGTTTGAAACACTGAGCTCTCCTTTCTTAAGAGGTGACCAGTAAAGTACAGCCACCTGCAACTTTACACTGGCCTGAAATTGCCCTACTTTTGCCCTTTAAAATTCAGATAAAGCAATAAAATGTAATGTATACATGCACTTACTGCATTAAAATTAATGGTTTCATTTCCAGACTGATTACTGACCAAGAGCTTAAATGAAATTAGTTCTCCTAGAAGATGACTAAGTACCCTTAGAAGCAAATACTGGTTTTTAGACATAATTAAAACGCAACATAGAGAGCAATGAAAATTTCATGCTCAACATGCTCAAATGCCTTGGTGATCTCAGGGGTTTTTTGATAGGTCCTGACAAGAAATAATCTCTGAACTCTATTCAACAACTCACTCAAACTTGAGTTAAAAGGAAAAAAAGTATCAGTTGTCTGGAAAAGTTTAAATGTAGTCCCTCCTAACGAATATTTTTTTCTCATTGCTGTATCTTTACTTTTAATCCTGTCAGAAGTCTTCTATAAGAACACCTAAGCAACTTTATACGTGGCTTATTTTAAAGAAGAGATTGTACATTCATCGAGTATGTTTAACAATGTTCTCCCAGGGATGACTTTTGTATTATGAGAGTAAAATTTTAAAGCACATAATTAATTAGCAGTCAGAGCTAGCTGGATGTGAATGGAAGTGGAGAGCTTGAAATCAGACCAAATTAATAGTGTCACATAGTTTGCACAGCCTGCAAGCTTACAGTTCCATTCAGCCAGATGCTGTGTGACTGCTGGAAGGAGACAGTCCCCAGCCCACAAGTCTGTTAGTGAAAAGAAGCCCTTTGCCATGCTGTGAAGTGATCTTCAAGCATCTTAAATGATCCAAAAGCTGATGTTGTAACCCCTACAAGTACTGATCAGTGGTTCACTCTTCAATCAGTGGACTTGAAATGCATGGAATTCCTTCCAGGCTGGAGTATGAATCAAGGGGAATGAATGTGTTCTCAGGTGTGACTTTAATCGATGAGAAAAGGCATCTGAACTAGGAGATGACTGGAAAACATAGTGTCAAATAACCTTGTACTTTAATTTCAGTGGGACTCCATAAGGTCTGAAATCAAAGCCAGTTCCTCTGAATGCTGTCTGTGCTCATAGTCCTATTCAAAAGTTGGCAAAGTATTATTTTCACAGCTAGTCATGGTGAACAGGTAAAATATGATGGTATTGTGTTTATGCATGGACTGTTTATTACACTTGCAGTACTTTCTAATATAGTAATCTTTCCTCAGTTTTGCTTTCATTACAGGAGCTCATAATAGATAAGTAAAATTGCAAAATGTGAGTTGAGTATCAAACTTTGCAGAAACACCAAGAATATAGGAGGTCTCCCTGTGCATCTTCTGTCTAACGTGTGATAGACATACATGCAGGCTACATACTTAGCAATCAACATCTAGCAGCCTTCACAAGTTTAGCAATCAACATCTGGAAAGTTGGCAGAACCAAGCACAGGATTTGGATTACAGCTTTTTTCACAAGGTGTGCAATTGTCCTAGGCAAATAAAGCCCTTAAGCCCCATAAGGAGCTTTAGAGTATGCAATTACTTTAAAGGACAACCATTTAAAGGACACTGAAAACCTCACAAAGTTTTACAGCCTTTGTGGCAAGACCTTCTGGCTCTTAACTCCCAAACTCAAAACAACGGTAACAGTTTGTCTCACGAGAGAAAAAAATACCCTGATGGATGTCCCTAATCCTACACATAGTTCAGCAGTTGGAGATCTCTAGTTTGAAGAGTACAGATATTTTTCTTTAGTTCCTTCTATTAGTTACCTGTCAGAGAAAAGAGGCTTGAGTAGGTAACCCAATGTTCCCCTTCTTTTCTCCATAAACATGAGCTCTGCAGTGGTGCCAAAGAACAGAATTGTCTTTATCTTATATTGCAACAACGGACCGAAGGACATATACCTGAACCTAATCACTGGTACATAAGAAAGGCAGCATTGTAGCTAGGACCCAGAGGGAAGAAGCCCTTTTGTAGGTTGTTTTCTCATGGAAAAGATTCAAAAACAATGCTGCTGAGCAGCTAATGCCATATTTACTTTTCTGTTTTAACCCAGACTGTCTTACATAAAAGGAGACTCCAACACACTCACCCAGCACTTCTTGCCTGAGGCATTGAACCTAGCAATTTCATCTATCAGTTACACCAAACCACAGCACACTTTTCTAAGCTTAGCTTATTATTGTCTTTGAGGCTGCAGAATAACTCAGGGCAATGGAACAGTTACTGGCACTATAAATGTTTTCAGACACTGAAGCTAGTAATATGCAACCTTATTTGAATTAAATTACCTCTTTAAGAGAGTTTGAAACCGGATGACTTCATATAATTCATTATGTTTAAGAAGGCGGTTTAGTGTGGCAAGTTAAAACCCATTAAATTGCTCTGTAGTTTTCTTGGCTGTGGTTGTTTTTCTTAAGTGAAAGTAATTAAACATAAATATTTACTAATATCCCAGGCTGTGAAACTCTATAGCCAGTAAGAGGAACAAGGAGAACCGACCCAGCAGACTTTCTACGTTGATACACCATGCTGGCTGAAACGTGCTTGCTGACTTTTCCACAAACAGAGCTGGCCGATGCGGAGCCGTGGTGAGGAAATCAGAAGCTGAGCAGTTGAATTTATTTAAACAAGGGGAGGAAACCACTACCCACGTGTGATTTTTTTTTTTTTTTTTTTATAGCCAGGATTAATGCAATGGGCAGTAAGATATCACAAGTAAATCAGCTTTTTCCCTACTGATCCTGTCCAAAGACCTGCTTCAAAAAGTCAATAGAAAAAACCCCACTGAGTTGCGTGGGTCCTGCATCAAGGCCGTAATTTGACAAGCTCTTTAAATGAGCACAGGCGAGCCCAGCCACAGAGGCAGCGCTGCCTTCTCCATCCCTGGCCACCCCACCTCATTGTTGCTAAACCACCTCCCCCCGGCCAGCACAAATGTTGCGGCCACGCGGAGAACCCATACCAGCAAACACCGACCAGGGTTGGTGCTGCCAGCTTAGCTTAAGGTTCCTGTTGCTGTAAAGCAAAAGCTCCCCCTTGCCAGGCTACTGTAAATCCGATGAGATGGCAGACATTGGTAGAGGCAGCAAACTGTCTTAGTCTAAATAATACAAACTCCCGATGTGTACGTTCTTGAGGGGCCTGTCAGGACACCAACAAATGGGTCCAAACTGGCCCAATGTGCCTACTGAACGCCTCAGGGCTAACAGTCCAGCTGACACCTCTTCAGGTCTGATTTTCAGAGATAGGTATATGGGACTTAGAAATAGTACACTTTACTCTCTTTTTATACCCCCTTTGAAGCTAAGGGACCTCTTGTAATTCTTTAGGACTCCAAGGTAACAGAATTAAGCAGAGTTAAATTATTTGTATGCTGTGGTACTTACACTAAGTTGATCTATGGACAGATTTTTCCCTTTCTACACAGACTGGGTCCACTTCATGCTTATAGTCAGACCTCTCTTCCCCAGCATCTGATAAAAGGACTCACATAAAAGACCCAAGTCCTCCTACGTTGTCAGAAAAATGTGAATCTACTTAGCTTGAAGAAGATACCAATTGCTGGCCCAGGGGCACTACTCGCAAAGTAAGATACATTGCACCGTGAAAAAGAGCAACAAAACCTTAAAGCAGATGGTGATTGGGGGTGGACATATGCCTGATCCTCCGCCTTCTCTGTACCTGCTGCTTTGTCACACACACATGGTGGGATGCGAGGGCAGTCAGTGCCTCCCAGCATCAGGCTGGGGCAGCACAGCCTTTGCAGAGCAGGGGGTACGGGAGGGTCTCCCAGCCCCGAGGGTGGGTGCTGAACCCTCCGCCCCCAACACAGCACTTCCATCACCCGAGCTGTGGCGAGGCACCCCAGGGTCACAGCGGCACACCTCGACTGAGGGCCCAGTCAAGCAACATTATTAAAAATATCATGAAGCTCTAAACCCAAGCAGCTCTGCTGGAACAGGTGTCAGCCGTGGGAAAGCTTGAATTACACGGACACGGAAGGTTTATTAGCAAAGTCTTTGGTTGAGCTTTTACCCAGAGATCTTGTTGCTGCATGTTTAATACTGCTGATGCGGCTATGCTTTTTTAAGGCGAATGAGGAGCACTGATTTGTTGCATTCATGTTTGCCATCCACATCCACCCAGAACAGATCGCGGAGGTTTGCCTGACAGGGTGCTCAGCGTGCAGGCAGAGAAGAGCATTAAAACAAGTATAATTTGTGGAGTGTTTGTTTTTTTTTTTTTTCTTGTGAATTAACAGCCCCATAAACTATGTTCCCTGTCCAGCAAGGAGATGTCGCGTGAAGAGTGACGCTGCACTCTTCCCCGCTGACCCCTCAGAAGACACACTGCAAGGGTTCAGGTCACCCCAGACCAGTATTTCTTTGCACCATCTGCCAAGCAGGGTGGCAGTTCACGCAAAGCATGCTGTTAAGACACATGATGTATTTCAGTCATGGTTAAGTCCAAAACCTTCTGCCAAGAACGAGCTTGTTAAAAGCTGCTTTAGTCAGAAAGATGAAATACTAAGCTGCCTGCCTTTACAAGACAATAGCTCATAGGAGCTGAAATTCAGGCATTTTCCTTTGGAATAAGCTGGCTGTATCATTTCAGTTTTTGGGGGTATAAAGCACAAAGAAACTGCCAAAATGATTGAAAAAACCCGAGTTGCATACGTGGCTGTGAAGCAATCTGTGTGTTCTACTGGAAGAGATTACCCCATGCGTGCTCCCAGCTCTGCCCTGCCAGCCGTGCGCCCACGGCAGCCGGCCTTCCTCCTCCTCCTCCTCGGGGGCCTTCCAGTGAAGAGCTGCTGCCGTGGCCCCGGCGGGCAAGGCCTCAGGTAACGCAGCGGCCCCGCTCTCCTTGGCGGCACTACAGAGATGGGCTGGTTTTTCTGCTAGTAAGGATTGGTGGTAAAAGAGGACATCTGACATTTCTAAGGCTGTTGGGTATACAGGAATAAAACCAGTTAAAACTGTATTTATTGAATGAACGAGCCCTTATCTAATTTATAAATTAGTCAGTCAGAGGGGCCTTCAGCCATTTTACCCCAGGCTGAATTTTTGTCAGATTTTTGTCACCGATTCAGTAGGATTTGATCAAATTGATAACTGGAAGGCAAATTGCCAACAGAAATTCAGGTCTGAAAGTGATAACTCAGTAGATGGCACGTTTCTTTCCGTGGTATTACTAAGAGAATACTGAAAGCCAGGCTTAGCACTTTTATGTTAAATCTGGAAGGCAGCTTTCCGTAGTCTGAGAGCATAGTCACCTTCTTTTGGCCTTTGGCACATAGAGGACTCCTAGTGTCCAAGGTGCTTCATTTGAGTGTGCTCAGATTTTAACCGTTCCTATTCATACAGGAGATAGATACAAGTGAAGCAACCTCTGGCTGGTTCTCGGACCCGGGGACGGAGCCGGCAGTTGCCCTAAAGCTATCGGTGAGCGTGGGGACAGGGCAAGCCTTGCGTGGAGCTGGGCCCTGCACCCGGGTTTCTGTGCCAGCCCGGCATTGCCGAGCATGGTCTGGCCTGCTGCAGCGAGAGCAGGGGCCCAGCCACAGCCTCTATGTACTACCATGGCGCTGCTGGACAGAACAGAGATAAAAATCTCTGCTAAGTCTGAGAAAACATTCACGTGTTTAAGTCCCGGGCAAATTTGATTCCTAGTGTTGCCTAACAGAGAGTGAAGCCGCTTTTTTTGCTCATTTTCTCATCCAAAGGCTCTAACAAACGCTTGCAAGATGTCTTAACAAATCTGATGCCAGCAAATTTGATAATTTCTGTACCTTCAGGGATTCTTCTACAAATTTATTCTAATTGCTGTGGGTATTTCGGTCCACAGTGTAATTCAATGGAGCAAATCAAGGGGAAAGATGAAAAGGATAAAAGTTTCTTTCCATTGCATTTAATTGGTAGTTTCCCCACAACCTGTGTGGCAGTAATAGGCTTAGAGTCTTATTTGTACAGTAATGCTTGATTTACTTGTTTCTCCCCTTCTTTCTTTCTCTTCCCATAGTGGCACATTATTGTTTCAAACCGCTGATCTTTGCTGTGGTCTCTTGTTTCCCACAACTTGCATTGCTGGGATGTTTACTTCCTGGATTTAATTCTGATTTAGCTACTACACTAATCCTTAAATAAATCTTTTTCAG
>NW_009601827.1:0-5444 GCF_000690535.1 Cariama cristata | reverse complement strand
TTCCCTTAACCCTATACACCAATGTTTACACTAATTTAAATAGGCAGGATATTAGATTAAAGTTAATTGAGGGAGTCAACATACTAATCCAGTTTCTACAGGTTTACACCCCGGAAGAAAATATTAAGAGCAGCCATATAAATTCCCCTTTCTCATAGTCAGAGTGAGGGAGAATACATTTGGAGAGTGGCCCACTATTAGGTTTTGGAAACCCAAGTCATTTGTATCATAAGTTTCTCAAATTGTCAAACATAATGCAAGACAACACATACAGCTAAGCTGAATTCTCTCGCTTTCCCGTTTCAAGGCTGACGGCTCAGGAAAGCCATCTGAACATAGCTGGAGAAACTACAGGTTTCCGTGAGAGCAAATGACAACATATTATCAAAGTGTGACAATCCATATAGTGTTTCCAAACAGTACAACTAAAATGAAAAAAAAAACCAAACCAACAAAATGACAAAACAAAGACACCCAACAACTTGAATTAAATGTTTGGAATATTATGGATTTTTTTTTTTTTTTTACAGAGACCAGACAGAATTTTTAGAACAGCTAATCCAGTAGTCCAATTTCCAGCTCACAAGTTATTTAGACCAATATCTGTTGGTGCAAATTTTTACCTATAATTATGCACAAGTATAATCTAAAGCATATAAGCACCTAAAGGCTGATAGAGTGATATCTAAATGATAAAAACACCATCAGCTTTAATACAGACCAGAAAAACACAACAAACACCACCACCCAAACATTACAAAAATTCTATTCCACAGCCTTTTTTGTCTGAAGATAAGTTTATCCATCTTCTGGATGTGCTGCAAGTTCTAGCTATTTTCTTGCATTGTGAGGGATTGGAAGGCTATGATGGGGACACCTTTGCTAGTGGATATTTTTTTGTGATTTAACATTGGCAACTTCAAGTAATAATTTAATTATGTTCTGTATTGCACAGGTGTTACAGAAAGTGGTTTATGAGCATTACTGCAGCTATGTATTTTATTTCTCTCTAAGAGTTACAAAAATGCCTAGCAATGGAGAGGATGCAGAGCTACATATGAAATAAATACAGTAATTCTACTCTACAGATCAATACCTATGCAATACCTCCTTTTGAAAAAAACAAAATCCACTTTTGACCACGACAGCCTGGAGATCCCAGAGCTGAAAGCCAGAGTCACATCCCTCTCCTTTTAAACTGCAAACACCTACCTTTCTTTCATGTCTCCTTGTAACGAGTTGGATGCTGACTTACACCAATTAATAACACGACCCAGGGTGAAAATCATCAGCAAATGGCAGCAAATCAAATTCTGAACTCCTCCTATCAATCACTTGTCCATAGCCCATGCACATATTTATGTAATAAATTCACTCAGTGTACTACGCTGAATCCTGTTAAACTCTGAACGCTCTGGGGCAGAAGTTGTAGCTTTTCCCTGCCAGGTAGGTGTTTACGAGCCTGGTAGCACCAGAAGCGTTTCTGGAGCCCACAAACATAATTTAGCTGCAGTAATGTGAAATTACTGAGCCTGTCTCGTGCCGACATGTGTACACGCAATTGTAAAAACTAAAAAAAAGTTTAACAGCTTAGCCACAAAGGAATGTTTATATCTGATTACACTAACTGCTAATTTAATGGTAGTTAATCAGTGGCATGTAATACAAGCCGAGCAGCCCAATGGATTTATTGATGAATGACATTTAAAGTTGTTGATAGAAAACCAGTGCAGTTGTTACATTAAACGAGCAGGCCCAGAGCCCCATCAAACAGTAGCGTGTTTGCTAAGAGCAAATTTCTGCTTCAGCTTACAGTGCCTCAAATCCTGAGTTACTCCAGATTTACACCAAACCAGTAGGTCAGTGTGGGAGCTGCAGGCCCCCTCCTGCACTGTGCAGAAAAGGTCCCCTGAGGTTGACACCAGTAAGCACCACATTGCTGGGACAGGCTCTGAATTTCAGAGAAAAGCAGGCACCCTCCTGGAGCCTGTGTGCTGCTCCTACCTGCCTTCAGCCACTACTACAAAAAAATACCACAAACAGCAAGTCACCAGGGCTGCAACTTGAGGCTTAAATACTGGAGTGGGATCGTTATTCTTCATTTTTTTAGGTGTGCCTGTGCCGCTCCACACCAGCTACAGGTATATAAGCTGCAAGGGGCACATTTCGTCCCCCTGAAGTCAGGAGGGGCTGAGGAATGGATGCAGCCCCAGTGCGAATGCAGCACTGGCAGCTGCACATCACTTCCCAGTGCATGAGCCTGCCTATGCCTGGGCTGAGGGGGGCTGATTTAGGGGAGAGGGAAAGAAAGGTACAGCTGCCTTATCCCCTCTGGCAAATATTGATTTGCCTGGATGCACACTCTTCACCTCTCCAAACCCAACCCATACAGCTGCCATGTACCACACAGCTTGCTTTCCTTAGGATGAAATATGAGCAAAGGGAACCCACAAAGCAGCGCTGGAAGCAGATTCCTGTGGAGTGCATCCACGCCTGAGAGTAAAAAGCAGAGAAAATCTTTTTAAAGATCAGACTGAGCCTTTTCACTCACAGAGGCTTCTCTGAGTGGCCACTGCTCCCTGCTCCCCCCGCCGCCCCCCCCCACCAAGAGCACTGCAGCATCCAGCTGTCCAGCCTCAGCCTCCTGACCCTTCGGCCAGCTGAAATCATTGGGAGTTTTTACTCCTGACTTGGCTGGGATGAGGCCAGCTGCCAAGTGAGAGGCATCTGTAAAGGACTAAAAAGTTGAAAATTATGTCAGTTATTTATTAATGGGAGACAGTTTACTGAATGTTGCCAAAATTTAAGAGCTTCTGTTTCCTTGCAAGCTTCAGTTCCTTCTTGTATAACTGTCAGGAACGTGTCCAGCATTGCCTATTTCATGACCAGTTTTCTTCTATCATTTAACTGAAAGATTTCAAAGACACAAGATGGTGACTTTTCAGGCTGTTAGCAATGGCCACAAGAAGAACAGGTAAAGAAAATAAATACTGCCCTTGGAGAGAGGTGCTAAATGAGGAGCCTTGTGACCCAGTGTTAGAACAATGGGGTATTTGAGAAAGGCTTACTTGAGACATAAAACACAGAGAAAACCTTGATACTGTATTAAATTCACCCCAATGGTATTATTGCAGGGAAAACAGAAAAAGTAGCATGGCAGTAATTTCTTGTTCAGAATTAAGTGTAAGCCAAGCCTTAGAGGAGGCAGTTCATTAAGCCATCTCTCAGCTTGAGGGCAAGAGTGAGGAGCCCCAACAGGCTTCCAGTTCCTGATGGAAATAGTATGCCACTCATCTAGGCTTCCTCTGTAATGGGTAGTCCATAGATGATGTGGGGTGAGACACTGCTTAGACACTTTTTGCCCATTTCTGTGTCTAGTTGAAAGAATCGCCCTCAGGAGATGCCTCTTCTCTCCATCAGCTGATAAGGGTGCATAGCTGACTAGCTTCAGCTCACTTAGCTGAGTGGCAGCAGGTGAAATAATCCCATTCTGGATGGGTGTTGCTCAACCTTAGGCCCTTTCTCATTGCACTCCTCCCTAGGCTCACAGCTGGGAGAGAACAGAGGCAGCTGCAGGCCCAGAATTGAAAGCAAGTCAAAAAGCATTTGGAGTTAAAAGTCAAATGCAAACAAAACTACTGAAGTGTGCAAAAAATACATAGATCTGAAGGTTTAAGCATCAAGATTGCATTTTCTAGAAACAACGAGAGATTTCTGGTCTCCCAGGATCCATGCTTACCCAGCACAAAGGTAAGTTCCCCTGCAGCATCAGGACAGTCAGCACCTTTCTTGACAGGTTTGCTGGGACCAGCAAGATAAGCAGGTCAAAGATGGGCTTTCTCCCTTGTCTTCCTTTCAACTGGCAGCACCCTTCCTGGGAAAGTGCAGGAGCAGAGAAGGAACACTGCTGTGGTCAGTGGGGAACTGGGGCCCAAGACGCCCTTCGTTTTGGGATCAATCCCATAAGGATGGACCCTGGCAGCTCAGATCAGCAGGGGGGTTCCTGAGAGCAGCAGGACAGAAACCCACCTTCTCCCACAGCCTAACAGGAACCCACCGATCTGTGACCAAGAAACTCTTTAGTAGCATTGCAAACAGTTATCAATGTTGCGAAGGATACAAATTGCATTGCTTATCCAGGGTGGGAGAGCTGAGCTCTATACGTAGCTCTGTCAGAGCAACGCATGAAGTCATTTAGAAGAGAAACACTTTCATTAAACATAGGAGTCTTTGCATTACTGGTGATGGAACAAGGTACACCCTGAGTGAAGTGCACTGCAAACCTGTGTTTGCAGCTGAAGTAGACCAAGAAGTGCTTACAAACGGGGCTTCTGTGTCCCCTGTAGGTGGAGACAGACATCACCTCGGACCATTCACTCTCTTCTCAGCTCTTCCCCATCATTTGCCATTCATGTTGTGCCAAGCTAGTTCCCCACACTGTGTGTTTTTGAACAGACCATTAAAAAAGTTACGGTGCTGATCACTTCTCAGGCAAGAGGGAATACTCCATACATAGGAGGGTTTGTTGCTTGTTTATTTCCAGAGACTAATTTTTATTTCTTTCCAGCTCTGCACATATAAAAAAAAAAGCAGCAGTGGTAGACACAGTCCGTCCTGTGGAATTTGTTGCTGGTCTCGTATAAACAGTCCGTCCTGTGTATCGACCTAATGTAAACAGCCAGTAGCCTATATAAACAACCAGCAGTTGAGCTCAGGCTAAATGAAGCCCCAAAGTATGTTTGAGCAGCAAGAAATCAAACATCAATACATATATTTCCAATTTGTAAACTGTTGTTTCTCTGCTTGCCAGAAAGACTTCTCTTTTTTGCAAATTTCTTGGACGTTTGGCATTGCGCCGTTCACAGTTTCCTCAGAGAGCGGGGTCGCCAGGGGATGTTGCTGCTGTCTCGCAGCCTTCCCTGCACCTTTGGCCGATCATCTCCCAAAACGGGGCTGCCAGGGGAAGGAGGAGCACAGCAGCAGGGGACAAAGGAGCCTCAGGGGGAGCAGATTCAGCCCCAACATCCCAGAGGGGATTCTGCAAATTTCAAAACTTCCCATTGGAAAAAATTAAGTCAAACTGATTTGTTAGACCATATTTGCATATAAGGTTATCCATGTAGTCATCTTCAAGAACTGGACTGTCCTGAAAAGTTGTGCCATTTCTGAGAAAATGCCTCTTTATTTGGGGTAGAAGTCTATGAGAAAACAGCGGCCATTTAAAATGATGCCTTTTTTTCCCTCCTTTGAGAGTCAGCGCTCTCTGAAAATCCCAGCCATTCTTAAATAAATATATGAAATATTCTTTAAAATTCAGTTCACAGATCAAGTTTAGTCTTTCCTGTAGATTTGGCTACATGGCTATTTCACCACTTCATTCAGAGGCAAGTACTGAATGGAGCTGGAATTAAATGCAAATAGCAAAAGAGAAGGGAGGGGGACAA
>NW_009601826.1:19824-21882 GCF_000690535.1 Cariama cristata | reverse complement strand
TCGGGGAGCCCCGCGGACGCCGTGGTGGCTCCGTGGTCCTGGCCTGCGCCTCTTACTGAGCGCCAAAGCGGTGGCTAATGGCTTTGTCAATGCGGTGGCGCGTAGGCAAGGTGGGGGAGCCTGGTGTTCTCCATGTTGGAGAACAGCTGGTGAAGGTCATTGCTGTGGAGAATGAAGATTTAAAAAAAGAGGATTCTTTGATGGAAGTACTTCATTCTTAGACGTTTCCACCTATGCTATTACGAAGCTAGTAAACCACCCTGAGTACATGCTTTAAATAATTTTTGCATTGGTGATAGAAGGAGCTCTGGGCTCGTGGTTTCCAAAATTTCTCTCCAATCCAGCGTTTCTCTAAAACCTTTTGTAGGTGGACATCTGAAATGAATGCAGGTGTTAAATTCAGTCTACCCTGTGGCAGAGCTGTGTGTAGCACACCCTGTCTGAGGCAAAGCTGCTGGGTCAGCAGTTGGAACAGTAACTGCTCTGTGTGATCCCAGAGAGAATTGCTTTCATTGCTGTTATCTCAGGGCTATAATAAACCGAAATTCAACACTAAGTTCTAAAGATTTTCTATCGAGCATCAAGGAGTAGAGAGTCGATCTTTTTGCTGGCATTCATTTATGCTCATAGCATCTTGAATGTCCTTTTTGTAATGCAAGCTGTGACATAGAAAATATTTTCAAAATAATTTACAGCACTGAACTCTAAATACAACTATACCATCTGATATACCAGAGCCACAAACATCCTGGTCAAGCTCCAGAATATGTGAAGATACCTTATATTGCACCAACATTTTGTCTGATAACATGGGAAAGATAGCATAGACATAAAATATATGAACATCCACAAAATTATAATTTGTCCTTTATAAACATTTACAGCAATATATGTATCTTGTTCTAGAATATTTTGCATCTGTGAAACACAGTTAAGTAAGGAAACGGTCACAAAATTTCACCTTAGAGGCATTAAGTTCTCCTAAAGTAAGCTTTTTTCCCATAGTAAAAGGCATACTTCAACATTTGGTTTTTTTCCCAAAAAACTGTTGGCTATTGCAGCATCCACATAATTGTCAATTTTACCTGATCTGAAGCTTCACTAATGGGGAGTGCTTTCGCTTCTGCTGCTTCCCACTCTTAGGTCTGAGCCATGCAGAACGTGATCAAATGTAAGACTTCAGTTCCTCTTTTTAGAGTACTTTTCGAACTAAGTAAGATACTAATGCAAACATGTCTGCTTTCTAGATCATCTCTAAAAAGAAGACCACCAGAGCCTCTAGATCAATTAATAGTTTTAAATTAACCAAGGAATGGTTTGGTAAAATTAGTAGGCTGGTAGAAATAGGATCTCTGTGCTTTTTTTGTTCTCAGGGATTTCATGATAAATCCTTCATCATGGCATACATCAGGTATATTTTTTACATTTTCATAACTTCCCTATTTTTATATATATTACATTGTTCTCTATTGTGTTTATAATGTGCTTATGTATTTTTGATGCAAAATTGATTGCCCAAATCTTACGTCAAGCTCAGCCCTAATCAGAACCAGGTGGCTGATGTCTGATGGCATCAACATAAGATATTTCCTTACCCCAGCCATATGCTTTCATGCAGTAATCTCAGTTCTTCATTCCTACTTTTCTGAAACCTTATCTTTAATCCCAGTCATAACTTCAATCTATAGCAAATGACCAACAATCAGAATTAACATAAATCTTTGCCCTTTATCAGCCTCAATTTTCCATTCTAGCAACCTACACAGTAACCATCTGTTAACCTGAGGTATTCTATTTTTCTTTTCCAAAGACTTAATCATAATTTCAGTTTAGCATTAGCTAAAGAGAGATGCTGACTTTGTTAATATTAAATGCTTTAGCAATTGGCACTTACCAACATTAGACTTTCCCTTAAGCCTAGGAACTCAAGGAATAAGGCAAATTTCCCGTATTTTTCTGTAAATTTGTGACCCTAACTACACCTAGAATCTTTCCTAGGTTATAATAAAATAAGATAAGCATCTTCTAAAAATAAATTCAAATTGTTCCCTACCTGTT
>NW_009601826.1:0-19793 GCF_000690535.1 Cariama cristata | reverse complement strand
ATGGTTTCAGCAGTGTAGTCTGTTGAAGATCCTACAATGAGCCAAAGCCTTCAGCTCTTGATTACCAAACCATAATCCAGCCCCAACCTTAAACCTTGTCTTAACGAGTACATCCATATTTGTTCCAAACCCAAATGTAATATATTCTTCCATGCCTGTGTTAGCTTCCCTCTTAGCCAAGTACATATTCAGAACTGAGCAATAAACAGGCAGTCGGTCATTCCTTCTACAAAACTTGGCCCTAAGAACATCCTTGGTTTTAGTCTTGCCCATAGCCAAGTTAGCAATGTCTGCACCAAAACCTAAACCCAAGCAATTGGTTATATTGTCATAAACTGCATTTATTGCCTGAGACCTAGGACAGGACCTTCCGGTGGCAGAAGTGATGAGTGTGTGATTGTTTGCTGCACATGCGCTTTCTTAGACTCCTGTTATGACTGAAAATGGGAAAGGGGTGAAGTTCAGTTTTGACCCCAGCAGGGTTTGAAGACGAGCTTCCTTACAGGGTACTGTGAGGTCTCCAGGAAGGCGATGGAGGCTGTTAATATATAGAAATGACTGGCTGGTCACTGTTTCTGTGGGGTTTATGGCATTTGTTTGAGAATAGTTTGGAGATGCATTTGGAGTTAGGATTCGGAGAAAGTGGCCACAAGGGGCTGTTTATAATGGGAGAATCTGGTAAGGTCTGCATGATTCGATGAGCAAAAATTCCAGCCTGAGTGATTCCTCATTATAGTGCAGTCGTTGTGTTTCATTAAGGCCTATGATGATACTCGTTGAGGTTAGTTTTGAGAAAAGCAGAATGGAAGGACTACGTTTCCTCATGGATTGTAGGAAGCATGAAGGAGCGGATGGTTTCAGAACATCTTTTTTTATTTGATTTCATTGTAAGTGTCTATGATAGGGTCTTCAGTTCCAGTTAGGGTTAAATTTGGGGTGAAAACGGAACTGCATTTTGTAAGGTCTGCATGAATAGGAAGATCACTGTCCTCAGAGCTTGTCCCAGCACTACTCCTTTTTTTTGAATGCTAAATTGAACCTTACATCTAGCTGTAATCATATCTCGATGACCAATGCCTGCATCAAAGCAAGGCGTTATCTAATTTCCCTTGCCACAACTGGCTTTTCTGCAAGGTCACAGCTGAGAGAGGATTTTGCAATAAACCAAAATATTCCTGGAGGAAAGTGAGTAGGGTTGTTACTGTACGCGACAATGAATTTGTAGGATTAGACCATCCTTAAACTCTAAAATAAGCATCATGAGGAATAATGCTGTTTGTCACTGGACTGAGTTGGCCTCCATATCAAAGGGCAGGAGGCACAGTGGCATTTGTAGTCATGAAGCGTGGCAGGACATGTGGTCACAGGAATTCCTCTACACATATCTCCAGTATTTAAGAGGCAATAAAGTTAAGAGAGAGCAAAAAGCTCCTCCAAAGAGCAATTTTAGATCACTGAATCTAAACGAGCTTTTCTGACCCCTCTAATTACTAAAAGTCAGCCTCCAAATTTAGGTGTTTGTTTGGTGTTTGAAATAAGGTCACATCAATGGAAAACTGCTGCAACGTTTTGAAGTGCTTGCCATTGTCTCAGTATTCAACAAGGCTTATGTTTGTTTGGTGCATCTTAGTGAAACAAAGCACAAATTCCTTGTCTCAGACCCAATAATGTAGGAGCATTATTCAAAATAGAGAGATGATGTATGCTTCTATCATGCTGTTCATGCTTATTTGTGTTGCACACTGCTCGTCTAAAAAATATGATGAATCTTTCTGCATAAAATAGTGTTTTAAATACATGACACTCATTAGCAATTAAGACACAGCCTTTAAATATGTGTTTAGTTTTCAGTCTCTGGGAAAATGCAGACATTTGAAAATTGAAGGAGGTTGTAATGGGTACTCGAACCAGTCTTTGTGATGCAAACATCTACTGCTACTTTGTAATTAGACAGATAAAAAAAAGGAGATCAAATGGTATAAAACTGATTACTAGTATGAAGAGATAGTTGTAGATAGTTAGAGAGAGAGCAATGAAATGACAATAATTACCCTGCTCCCACACTGTGAATTTTATGGAGTATCCGATAAAACCTTTGGTTGAAACGTTCTGATTCTGAATTGTATATCAAAAATACCAGTCACCTTTAATGTTGGATTCTGTAGTACAATAGAAAGTACAAATATTTTCAGAGAGGGAAGGAGATTTTTCCATGCTTTTATGACTACTTATGTTCATATGCTACTCTAGCCAAGCAAATACCCCAGCAGTGATTTGAGGCAGGAAAAGTACAGTCATCTGTGCAGACTAGGAGTTAGTTTTGTTACTGTCCTGTGCTTTTTTGAAGGAAATAGGGAGAAGGGAGGCAGGAGGAAGGAGGCTGAACTGATTTAATAGCATAAGCACATCTAACGATAAAAGGTTATCTCTTTGTTTTTTGAAACAGTTTTTGAAGGATTTAAAGTGCAAAGTAAACATAGTCTAGTTTATATGAAATATTAATGAATTTTTAGTGTTGTCTGTAGTACTATACCTTGCTGAAACCCCTTTTCAATGTTTTCTTTTCTGTTTTTCCCCTGTATATATTGTGATTACTGTGTTGGAAAAGCAGATGCTTTGTAATAACTGAAGTGTAGATACTGGAGTGATTACTGTTTGACTCTGCCAGATTAACTATTTGGCTGTTTACTGTGTGAACACAAGATCTATCTCTTCTCATGCACAGTGTTAGATGCAGCTCTGGCCTCTAGGTAGATATGTGCCTTGTACAATATAGTCTTGCAATCTCTGTTCCGCTCCATGGCTCCACATGCCTCAGAAGTGTTGAGTATCTGGAGGTGAAAAGCCAGGCAGAAAGCACCGAGCTGCGTCTTTTGGGGCTTTACATTCAAAGACCTGTCATGTTATGGCTACTGCCTTGTGCAGTGGGAGCCATCATAATTGCGTGGTCCAGGACCATTCCTTTCCCGTCATGTGAACTGAAATATTAAATATAGCTGATTGGCAGATCACCCATTTCAAGACTCAGGTCAAATTTTTTGTTCCAACTGAAATAAAGAAACATTTTTTCAAAACACCAGCATTTCCTACACAATTGAAATCCTAATTTTATACAAAAAATAATGGCTAAAGATAATGCATATGGGCACTGTGACAGTGCAGTTCCACATATTTTGGAAGCTACCGGCATTCTTTTCTTGTGATAATGACGATAGTAGTAACAATCGTATCCTCTGAATATTGAACACCTCAATGTTAAAGGGCTCTATCTTCTACCTAATATCCCACTCTCCCCTTGTAGAAATGCTGTTCTGACTATGTCATCTGTTATATAATGATTAGTGCATGTGTCAAGTGTATATCCTTTTCAGAGAAAACACGTGAATTGGGATTATTATTGAAAGACTGAAAGTAGTCTGGAGTCTAGTATTTCCTATGTCTGAAAATACATTCTCCTATTTTTTTCAGAAGTATCAGCTTATAGCTTGGCAGACACTTACAGGACAGCATTGATGAGCCTGTACATGCTATAGGCCTAGTGAATGTGTTCATATATACTTAAAAGTTTCTCCTAGGGCATCTGAATTTTTTCACTCAAGTAAGCTTTTCCACATCAGTCAGTCAGTCTTTTCCTCATCAGTAGCAGAACCTATCAGGACTAAAGTTATGAACAAATTTTACATGAATTGCCAGAAAAGTTTTTCTACTATAAAGACTTATTGGCATGTTAGATAAAGATTTCAGTTACATGGAAAAAAGTGCTTCTCTTACAGTGCATAGATTAACAATACATTCACCTGTTTTTCAAGCTTTTAACTTTTTTCCCAGTGTGATACCACATATGAAACTGGATCTGTAGGCTTTGGGTGAATGTAGGGAGAATGTTTTCCTCAAGATTATTTGATCTTCTTTGACAGATTTTTTTCTTCAAGCTAGAGAAATACCAGCAACTTCTGCTGTGTTTAGTCTTTAGTGGGATAAACAGGAGACCACCTGTTTAACAGGAAGGCATTTCAATGGTTATTCTGTTCCAAATATTGAAAAGAATTGGAATGGAAGATGCCTGAATATTCTTACTTGCACTCTGTATTCTAAATTGTGTTCTGTGGCTATATACGACTTCAGTAATGAGCTCTTCCTCTGTGGCAAATAATGGTAGCACTACGGTGACTAAAATGTATTGTTTCAGTCAAGTAATCTTATGTGTAAAGTACTTAATAGCAATGCATTGTTTATATTTTAATAGTTAAAAGAATAATTTCTGTTGCAAACTTCTGAATTGGAAAAAAAAATATAAGCAGCTTGGTAAAATTTTACAATGCCATGGATATGCTGCATAAACCAAAAGAGCATTATAAGTCATGGGGTCATGGGTATGTTCCTGCTACAAGAAACACTCTTGAACTGGTCCAAAAAAGATCTGACAACAATTTTGCTAAAAAGCACCTGGAATATTTTTGTAGTAGTGCCACAAAAATTTTTCTCCTTTTAAACTGTAGAGAACGGGTCATCAGTTAAATCTCTTCTCATAGGAAATCAAAAGATCAACATCCCTGGAGGTCTTTCAGTGACAGGGTTCATGTGTACAACATACTTGTGATGACACATTCTGCTGGGGGGGCAGTAGAACACCACTGTGCTGTAGAGTATTGAATGACCATAAAATGCACAGCATCGTCTTATTTCAAGACTAGCATTAAGACTGCCCACAAATCTGGTGTTGAAAATCGTATCTGAAGAATGAATACTGGTTTCGGTTTTGTAATTGTTCCTCACAGCAGCATATAGGGTTTTAAAGAAAGGTAAAACCCTATTTCTTATAGGCGTCTATAGAAAGCAGTCAGCAGCAATTAAACTGTTTTCTTTGAAAACAAGTAAAAGCTTTTCCAAGCTTGATTGTATTAGTGATCTGTTCCTAAGGAAAACAGAATCTTTATAAATGACAACCGTGATGTTTATTGCTGTCTTTAAAAAATCTGCACACTGTACTTTCTTTACCACTTTTAAGAGGTTCTTTGCACAAAGGAATACTGGGCAGGTTATTTGAATGAGATTTCCATTATAAAGCACACATCCATTTGGCAAATGAGGTGCAAGCAAAGCTTGACATGATTAATGTGAAGCAGAATTTCATCCTCCCTTTAAAAGCAGCCCATTTACATGAGTGATTGCATAACAGTCATAATGCTTCAGCATCTCTCCGGCATCTTATGGCAGGATCAACATGTTGGCTGTTAACAGCTGTAAACATGTATATTTGTATTCCATTTTGAATGCTTCCAGCTCTTTTACGTGTAGCCATCACTCCCTCTCTCCCCTTTCTCAGGCAAGTTCTGCAGTCCCGGTGTTTGCCTGTTCCGCATCATCGCAGGCTGAAGGACAGTTTCTTTCCTCAGAGCTGATTTCTTCCCAAGACGTGAGTCAGCAAGTAAGGGAGATGACGACATTGCCGGCATGCGCCACGCAGAGATGTGCCTCTGCAGTGACGCAGCCTTTGCTCATACAGGAGTCAGCAAGGATTTTTATATCACCTCTACACCAGATGGCAACATATCATGCTAGTCTGCTTGTGAGCTGAGTTTGAAGAAACAAAACACAACATGCAGCAGTCTCTAGAATTCAGTCAGTACAGAAAGGAAAAATCAGCTTTAAGTGTTGAATCCTCATTTGTTCATATTCTGTCTATTGTTTATACTCCTGACCCCCGGCTCCTTTATTCAGCTTTAAAGGAGCTTTGCTGTTTTAAAGAGCTCTGAAAAATCTCTGATCAGCTTGAGATGTTCCACAAGAGATATTGTGATATTCGGCTATAGCATAGCTCTCTAGACACGTCGGAGGACTCAGTGTGTGCTAGGATGAACATATACTAGGCTGAGGCTTGAGCTTGCATTGCTTAAGATGAGTAGAAACACAAAACTCTCTAAAAGCCATCATCTGTTGTCCCACTGTGCTTGCCAGGAGAAGAAGGCGACAAAGGTCACTTTATTCAGTTTCATCCCTCTCCCTGAGATCACAGCATACACTATGACCAAGTGTTTTGGATAACTTTTACAGCTGTAGGGTTTTCTAGAATTTGGAGCTTAGTGGAAACTTTTGCTCTTTTGACAGTCACAAGATAAGACTTGATATAAGCAACCCTTGATTACTCCTAGAATATCCTGGCTCTGCTACCCTTTCCTTTTTTTGGAAATCAGATTAAGTGTTTCTGGAATTTGTATTGTTATCTCAATATATTCTATTGCATTATCTTATATTATATTACAGTTGACAAAGACTGGTGTAATGCCATTAACTGAAAGGGAGAAAGTAGTTTAACTAGATGATCTAGATGGTGTAAGTGTACACCAAAGGGACCTTTTTAGGTTTTAGAGAGGATTGTTGGCATTCAATTTAAGATGCAAAATACTATATATTATATCAGTTTTTTACTTCAGTTTTTCTGGAACCTAGTTAATAAAAAAGTTCTCTCTGCTAATAATGAAAGATTCCTAGTCTTTGAAGGACTAGCACCCTCAAATCAGACTGTAATATAAACTTTGGTTGCTATTAAAATGCCTTTCAAACAAGTGTTCAGAAAGACTGCCTATCTGAATATGTCTGTGACAATCAGGCTGAGATGTCTTGCATGGTGTTCATCCTGCTAACTTAAGGCCTTTTTATTGCAGACATCTTCTTCTGGGGTATTCATTCTGGATTCCCCTTATAGTTGCTTAAGGGACCTCTGAGATAGCATCATGTGAAAAGTCTTAGTCTTTTATAGTCCTAGCAGAGAAACAAGTGCCTGCAGGGTTCAGTTGATCTCATACATTTCTAGAAGGTCAGAATGAATCATGCAACAGAAGTGCTTATCTCTCTGTTGTGACTATAAAGAGAGTCTAGACAAGTAGTTTGGCTATCTGTATTTTACACATTTGCATTTACTCAGATGATTCCTAACTTTTGAATTTAATTGTACTTCAAATGGAACTACAGACCCTCAGAAGATTCAATCATTAAAGTCCAGAATTTGTCAGTTTGGCACCCAAATTCTGCAGCCCTGGCTTAAACATTGATCTGAGTAATTCAAATCCGTTTTTGGAGTAAGTAAACACAACTCCCAGTACATCGGGTGAGAGATGAATCTGGTAGGGCCTGTCTGACTCCAGTCCAGAGCACTGCGTTAACGTAATAATATAGTAAAAGCAATGTAAGGGAACAGTCTTTGTTAAAGGTTTAAATGGCTTATCCTGTGAGGTTTGCACAACAAATGTAAGAAGCAAAACATAGCTGTAGTTAAATAAAGTTTGTGAAGTATTTAAAATGTAAATAACAAGTAAACTGACAAATGAAACATTTACAGAAGACAGTATTAAGAAAGAGAATGGGAAGATAAAGGATGTATGAAAGAAATTATATGGACAAAATCAAATCCATGAACGTGAACTAAAATAAGGGAATAAAAGTGCTTATGGAAATTTTTGCAGCTTAAGTGAAAGAAGAAGGAGGAGAGGGAGGAAGATAAAGGCGTGTGTGTGTGTAGATAAGTGACCGTACTTCAGGCAGAATGTCAAAAGCTTTGACATTGGGGTGAAGCCAAACAGAATCAGTGACGGGGTGGAATGTAAGCTTGTGTGGGACTACTTTACAATGAATTGATTACTCAGCAAAGTCAGAGGCTACTGTTCTGGTAATCCTGCAAGAATAACTGGATTTTAGTTATTAATTTTTGGAGTCCATAAGCTACTTCTTAGCAAAGTTTACTTATTTCAAGAACACTAGCAGTGCAGGGTAAAATAAACACTGCCTAGCACTCACAGACTGTGTTTGATTATCTTTACAAGAAGACTTTGAGGCAGTGATTAGAGGTTGAGGTGGCAAATATATCTAAATACAATTTTATCTAAAATATATTGTAATGTATGTAAAAACACGCCCAACTTTACACATAATATGCTGGATTTTGAGCTGCCTATATTTATTCAGGGTCAAGGTCTTCAGTTTATAACAGATTTTATAAGAACAAGAGTTTGGTGCTTAATAATTGTTATCCCTTCCTCTTAAAAATGCTACAGTCGAACTGGAAAAAGTTCAGAAAGGTAAAAAGGATGATCTAAAGTATGATGTGACTACAATAGGAAGAACAATTAGGCAACGAGAGTTCTTCAGCCTAGAGAGAAGACTATTCCGTGGAAATGTAATAGAGGTCTAAAAACCCCCAAGTGGTATGAAGGTGGTGCATTAGAGATTTCTTGTTTACTCTCACTTCCAATAAACAAGCTGGGGAGCATCAGTTGAAGCTAACAGAAGCCTCATTCAAAGCAAACAAGAAGACTTGGTACTTCATCTTGGTTTAGCATCTGTAATATCTTTCGCAAGAAACTCCACAAATTCACTCTACAAAGTTTATGTGTCTTCAGAAGAGGAGTGGACAAGTTCATGGAAGGAAAATCCACCAATACCTGTGGAATACAAAGACATTATCACTGAATGGGGAAGTCCCAAAGTTACTTATTTTTGGAGATGATGAGATCGTTCGGAAGAAGTACCACTACGTGCCATATTGTATTTTTTTACTTTGGGTGCTCTTTGGGAGACAGGATGCTGAGCATGATGAATCACTAGCCTTTGCTCTGACCTAGAATCACAATTATGTTAGAAACTGCTTTTAAATAATAATGGATTTAATTGATTGTGTTAAAATAGGTTTACAACAAAAGTATGTAATTTATATCAAGATACTTTTCAGGTAAATATATGAAGTTTATCAGCTGTCATTTAAGGTAGAGTGAATGCTTTTTATTCTATGTGTGAATGACAGTTGTCTTTACTGTCATTTCAGGAGCATGCTTAAAAAACAGTTGAAAGTTTTCAAATAGGTGAGTCCTATGGCAAAAAGGAGGATGATAAATAGGAGAATAAATGGTGAAGGAACATATTACCTTAACTCTGCTGCTTTCTAGTTTTCTTCATCAAACACACATATTTTGATTTTCTGTTTAGTTTACTAGGTTTTGTTTAATTTGCTATCTCCCACTTGCTTTAGGTGAGCAGTAAGTGTAGTTGTGCCAAACCCAAGAACGTTCACTTCCTGTTTTCCATTTTTGTCAGTGTGTTTATTTTCTGTTTATGGGAGAGCATATCTACTCAGGAGTACCAAATCTGTGGTAAGTGCTGCAATCACTCACATTCTCCTGCTTCCCTTCTTCAGGACTGCAGCTAATACACTGCCCAGCATGTTACATGAATACAGATGGCTCTTCTATTTGCAGAAATGAACAGCACACTAGTAAGAAATTTGACCTGGAAGAAGAAAGTGAAAGGAAAGAAACAACTGCTTGCTGTGATGGTGTTGTGGCAACGTATGGGAGACGTGAGAGGGAAAAGGCACCTCGTCAATGCAATTTTAGTTTTAACAGAATTTTAGAATGTCTGAGCATGAAAGTAGTTAGCATTAGCTGCCCTACAGTCTTGTATCTGGTTTGATGCAGAAAGTTGGAAGTAACATATGGAAATTAGCATTCAGTTGAAGATGAACTGCTTATATTTGATTACATGTATCTATTAACATGAAGACAATAATTTAGAACACCTTTAAAGTTACTAACTTTTTCTACCGTCAAGCTCATAGTCACTAAAACCTATTGTGATACTGCCATGTGAGAATTTCTTTTTGCAGTACTTTGAAACATACCCCATCTGTAGGCACGCATTAAAGTTCTCCCAGTTTTCTTTTCCATTACATAATCAGTACTCAAAGTTATCCTGAAAAAGAGTTTTTCAGCTGGCAACCTGCAAAAAATAGCATATCACGAGTCTTTGTCAAAATATGCATAGTCATCAGTGTCTGAAAGATTATAGTAGGAAATAGACCTTTAAAGAATGCTGCAAATGGATGAGCTGTTGTGTTAAGTAAGTCTTACCATGTTGAAATAGAGAAATTAGTTCCAGTAATGTATCTGACCAGTACAGTATTGGTCTGTGTTAGTACCTGTCTCTTTTTGGGATATAAATTGACTTTGATGGATGGTAGCTAGGGGCAGGAGGAAAAAGTGGAGAAGGAGATGCAGCAGAAGACTAAAAAACCTTACAGATTATAACTTCCTTAGTCTGGACAAAGACAGAAGCTAATGCGAAAACAATCAAACAACCTCTCCCGAAGAAAAAAAAGGAAAAAAAAAGAAAAAGGAGGTGCTCCATGCCAATTTAGAAGACATTGTAAACATTTGGGATGAGATTTTGCTTGTGTAAATTTAGTTACACAACTCAGACTTACATCTGAGCTAGCAGACAAAACTCGCTTTACCATCAGTGGAGAGAAACATGCATGTTTAACGTGTGATTTATTTCATCCTAAAGTGGAAATCTAAAACCTGTTACAGGACTCAGGTGACTAGTTCAGATGCAGACATCTAAAGCTAAGTGAGAAGTATTACATTCTTTCTCGATGTAAGGCTGCTGTTACTGTGCTGTTGTGCAGGAAGAGAAAGATGAATGGGGAGAAAAGTTTTTTTTTCAGATGCAAGTTCAGGAGGCACAATATTCACGATCTTGTTTTCATGAGAATGTTACATTGAGAGATTGATCACTGTAGCTTCTTTAGCTTAACAGAATTATAGTTGCATGTATTGATTCTTGAAAGAAGGAGACAGCCTGAAAAGAAGTATAAAAGCAGCATGGAAATTTGTAACGAGAGAGAGGTCTTGGACTGGAAACAGCGGTACTCAAAATGTGAAACCTCTGCCTAAGCAGGAAGCATCCTCCCTGTTGGATGCTGTGAGGTGTCTGCAGCCAGCTAATAAACTGCAAATACAATAATGGCAACAATACGTAGCTGTACTTGTGGTGTGCATGGTGTGCATATATGATGTCATGAAGTGCTTTTGCTCTGGTGTGTGATTCAGCAGATTTCAAGGGGCCATACGGATACACAGAAAGCTAGAGCACCCACACCTCTAGCAGGAAATGTGTAAGGAGGGGAGCCAATACTCCCAGATGAGGAGAGTGTGCTTGTAACTACTCCTGTGAGAAAGTGATGTATGCATGTAACTATGTTCATGTGTGTGTGATTAGAGGGGTTTTTTTTTGGGGGGAGGGGGTTGTTGTAGGAGGGGTTTTTTTGTATATGTTTATTATAAATATTTCATATGCATCTAATATTGTGGTTTATTAGCATTTTGTATGCATCTAATATTGTGGTTTACTTGTATTGCTGAATCTTAAATATACATCTCACTGACTGCTGGTTGATTACATGTTGTTAATAAATTGCTTCAATTCTGATTTTGCTGCAAACTGAGCAGTTTTTTCCTGCGATAATGTATCATGTTTAGCAGAAGAACTCTGAGGTCAGTATATTGTTACTGTTGCTGTGCTGTAAGCACAGCTGTAGAGTACAGCACCACAGAAGAGGAAGGACAGTTTTTTCCTGTAGAGTAGTAGCAAAGTTAATAGCTAGGTGATAAATAAGTTTTTGATTTATAGTGAGATCTTGCCAGTCTCTGAAATGCCTACCATTGAAAATTTTAAAATTTTACCTGCAGATACAATGAAAATATCAAATAAGGGTCTTAGTTTCGTATCAGTTAACTTAGAGTAGTTCTTGAGGGATAGAGGAGAATCCTTCTAAAACTAGGACCTTGATTAAGAAACAGAATTCAGGAAAGAAAGGTCATATTAGTTCATTCATTATAACTTGAGTTCAGCTCTGGGACCCCCAACACAAGAAGGACACGGAACGAGTTCAGAGGAGGCCACGAAGATGATTGGAGGGCTGGAGCACCTCTCCTATGAAGACAGGCTGAGAGAGTTGGGGTTGTTCAGCCTGGAGAAGAGAAGGCTCTGGGGACATCTTAGAGCAGCCTTCCAGTACCTAAAGGGGGCCTACAAGAAAGCTGGGGAGGGGCTTTTTACAAGGGCATGTAGTGACAGGACAAGGGGCAATGGCTTTAAACTGGAAGAGGGAAGACTTAGGTGAGATATTAGGAAGAAATTCTTCCCTGTGAGGGTGGTGAGGCACTGGCACAGGTTGCCCAGAGAAGCTGTGGATGCCCCATCCCTGGAAGCGTTCAAGGCCAGGCTGGATGGGGCTTTGAGCAACCTCGTCTGGTGGAAGGTGTCCCTGCCCATGGCAGGGGGGTTGGAGCTAGAGGACCTTTAAGATCCTTTCCATCCAAACCATTCTATCATTCTGTGATTCTATGATTCTATGATATGAGTAAAAAGGGAAGTAGAATAAGCATTACTGGTGGTAATTAATAATGCACCAAGAACATTTCCTGTGAGACACTATGCGTAGTGCTGGATTCTACAGTTTTATGATGAACAAATTCTTCAAAGTCATAGTCTTGATTAAAACCTAGGAAATAAGAGAGATAACTGAGTAATAGTTGAAATCAATTTTCCTTTAGTTAGATGACATAGTTGAGATATGTTTCAGTATTTCTAACCATTTCTAGAGTTTGTATCGAGTTCATAGGCTTTAGTTTTTAAAATGTTATGACAATTTTAATTGACTTAAAGATTTAAACTTCCCTGTTTAAGATACTATGTATTAATAGACTTTGATCTTAAAGAGCTTTGTTAAAAAGCCCGGAAGTTATGTGTACAGTAAGCCAAGATTGTCATCTGCGTTGAGACTTAACATACTTTGAGAAAACAAGGCATTGTCTTAGCCATAGTTGTGACGCATAGTTGTGCAATCCCTAAATAGTTAATTTTTAGTCATTAAGACATAATTTGCAAGATTGCATCTTAATTTTCTTCTTCATGTTGCCTCATGCTGCAGTTTTATTTCAGTTTTAGTTCTTACAAAGATACTGGTGTGTCTTGAAAAGAACATTTTTCTTCTAGAGGGAGCAATTGAAATGTGATATTAAGTAGATTACATAAAGACTCTCACTAGCTGGTGACCTTGGCAACCCTTAAGAAAACTCACATTGTTATGCCAAAAGTAGTTTTTTCTTCTTTTTTTTCCTGATCACTCAGATGTGGCATTGCATCAATGCAAAATAGTTAAGTATTATAATCACTGATACTATATGGCAAGAATATATCACATCTAGACACTGCCAGAGTCCTGTTTGGATTTCTGTATACTGAATGTGGATGGGACATCAGGCTATCAGCTCTGTAGCTTATTTTATTCCTTTTACCTAAGGGACAATTTTAAATATAAAAATGTTTATAGGTTATTATATATTTAGTAAGAGATGGGGGTTTTGGCCAGCCATTCAGTGATACAGACTCTTCAATTTTCTCTCTGTCATAATGACTACATCTATTTCTAACATTAGGCAGGCATCATTCTCTTTTTTTTGTGTACAGAAAATCAGGATTTTGTGAGATACTCCTGCCTATTGTTGCTAATATTTGATAAAGAGAAGGATGTAATGTTCCTGACAGAGAAAATAATTGGCATAAGAAGTTCTGGATTGTTGCTTGGTATCCTGTTTGTGGAGCACTTTGAAATCTTGCTAGAAAATGTACTAATATGTACAGCAAAGTATCCCTATTTGTTAGATAATCATTATTCATAATGAGTGATCAGATCCAACATACTTTCTCATCTGCTGTCTTTTTGTTTTCTCCTTCTACATTCAGGTCATGAACACCATTCAATGAGACCAGCAGCTCAGCAGAATGAGAAATGGTAAATTTGAAAGGACAGCTTAGGGAAACCAAGCAAATGCCTAACTCTGCTCATGGCTGGGAAAGCTACAAGGTATACAAATTCTTAATTAGTGACTTTGAGAGGTATTACCTGTTCTATTTTTTTTTTAACCACACATGGAAGTCTATATTTCTAAAGCCTTAGGGTGGATGCAGGGTTATAATGTGTTTGACTGAGTAATTGATTTATTGTTATAGTACGTCTTTGAAAAGCTGCATTTTGTTCCATTTTTCCTAATGTCTGGTGGCAGCTTAGTTTAACAGAGCAGTGCTTACACAGTTAATTTCACATTTAGGAAAGCCTTCTGTAGTGCCAGACAATCTCCAGAATATTCTGATACAACTTCTCCCAGTAGACAGTACTAATATCATGGTTGTACTTGTCAAGGTTATTACAATTATTCTATTTTAATTTTTTTTTTCTTGAGGTTACATGAATTTTAGCATTTATATGAAGTGAAGACTATTTTTATCCTTTTAGCTGATCCCACTTATCTTCGTATTACACAATATTTATTATTAAGATGTCTTCAAATTTGGTCATGGGTATTTCAGTTATGTTGTGTTGCAGATTTAGCACTTTTACACTGTGTGATGCTCCTCCCCTGTCTGCATATGCTAATAACACTGTGAAGTCTCCTTTGGATTTCATAATGTTCACACAAATACAAATCCTCAGAGTGTTTGTGTAGTTTGCTTTATGTTGTCTCCTTTCCCAAAATCGCTAATATGTAAGCACCTGAAAATGTGGTACTGAGAGAAATAACACTTAGAATTTTAAACTTTTTTTTATTTGATAGCCTGTGTAATTATTTGTTTGTTTACCAATTCATTTGAAATAATCTTGCATACCAACTGATTTAGGCTTTTGGGACCAGTTTTGTGGTTAGGATTTCTAGGTACTTGGGGATATTTTTGGAGAAAGGCAGCTTTTCTCGGGGAGGTATGTGAAAATTCAATAAGAACTTTTCCAGCAAACATGTTGTCCCACATTTTGAAAAAGGAGAAAAATGAATGGATAAAGGAAGTGATAGTGTCAACAAGAAACAATTCAGTGGAAGAAATACAGGCTTGGTTGAGAGGAAGTTTTGAGTTAGCCTTGTATTCCCACAACTCGCAGATCTTAATCATGGTTTGATATTCAGATATTATTTAATGATGAAGTAGCTAAATATCATTATTCAGTACTGTTCCTGGGCTTTAAGAAACCAAGAAATTGAACTGTAGAGAATTGCAATGTTACAGTTTTCAAATCAGCTGTAAATTTTGCAGTACCCATTTGGATGTACTGACTACAAGATAAACAAGAAAGAATTTGATAGAAAGGTCCTCCACTGAGGATAGGGCCTAATGTTGTTTTTCTTCAAATGTGCTGAGTACTCAGGTTCTTTCAAAAGCAGTAGAAGCTGCAAGTGTTCACTACATGCAGAGCTGAACCATACATGTGCACTTGCTTGTCAGCTAGTATTATTGGATACTTGGAAATGTTTACTAGTCACAAGCCATTCGTTTCCTTCACTAATGTAGAATAGGCACTCATTAGCTTAACAGATAGCTAGTCTTAAAATCTTGTGTGAAGGAACTGTAACTTCCAGAGCTTGGCCAGTAAGATACTTAGAGATCTCAGTGCTTTTCATCAGGAGTAAGGTTAGCTAGCCCAGTGATGTTCAGCCTGATCATTTTCTTAGCTCCTGTTAGGTTCTCTGCTGATGAACCAGATCTCTGCTGATATAAATACCTGTAGTGGAGCAACTGGCTGTGAGATCAGCCAGCAACATACGACTAGCTGTGATGACATACAGCAACAGGCTGTGACAAAGCTCAGAACTGGAATTCTTTTTTCTTCTAAATTGATGTAATTATTGGGATATTTGTAATTGTTTCAGTCCTTAACAAAATAATGATGGAAAAAGGTGCTATTGTCTTCACATATTTTTTTTTTTTCAACAGATCATTTTTACGCAACAAAGCATTTTGTAGTTTTCTTATAACAGTAAATGAAAAAATAATTTCAGCTATTTGGGCTTCCAAAAGAGATGCAGTTTTCTTATGTAAAGACATATTTTGCAGAAGAGATGTTTTTGATAGAGAACATGCCTGTTTTCTAGCAGGAGCATCTGCAATTGGAAAGGTGGGAAGGAGGGAAAAATGTGCTGTAAAATCTATCCAATTTGAAAGGCAGTGATATAAGTTCTTTAAAATACAGTATATCCTGCAATGTCTTAAGTAGGTGCAAATGTCTAAACATTGCTACAAGTACTGCACGTGTGATACAAAACAGGAAGAGGAAGACAGATAAAGGTATGGTGAGTCCTTACTGCTTGTTTCTTTGCTTCTCCCATTAACCTTACCAGCTCCTCCCTTGAACATGGTTCTCTAACGTGATTGTTTGCAATTAGCTTATTGCTGCCAGTGTTTTTGTGACATTTGTTATAGTCACCAATACTTGGTTCACTCTAAAATGAACTTCTTTACCACTGCATTTGAATGTTTGTTGAATATTATCATCACATTCATGCCTAATCTGGTGTGTCCTCCCTCCTTGGAGGCTGCAGGGGGTGTTGCTTTTCTTGAAGTTGGATTTTTGAATACTCAGTTACCTCTCATGAGCCACACAGAATCTCACTGGATCTGTCTCATTAATAATGTTTTCAACAGCTGCCCAAATAATGTTGGTGAGCAAATGGACAATGTCAGTTGCTACCTCTACCTACCAATATAAGAATCTCCTAGCTATCTAAATTAAGGCTGTGTCTATACTAGTAAATCAGAACCTCTCCCAGGCACTGGGACTAACTGGCAGGTAAGGCCATGGACATATGTTAGTAAACTTTCTTATCCTCCAGAAACAGGGTGGTTCTGTACAAACTGCCTTTTAGAAATAGTTCTGGGAACACTGTACATTCCAAACTGTCCTCATGAATTCTTCAGGACAGGTACATGACAAGATTATTTTAGGCAATATTTTAGGAATTTGCTTGTACAAACAAGCATGTTCTAGTGTTCAGGGATGTTTCTGGATGTTGTTTATTTCAGTACTATAGACATAACCTTCAACAGAGTCTGAAAATCACAGCATTTGGAAGAAATATGAGGGTAACAAACAGTTCCCCTTGGGGAACTAGAGGGGTGACAGCGTACCAGAAATCAGTAGAGTAGTATTTCAGTATGCACATTTTGAATTCTGTGTACGTTCTTTAATGTTAGATAGATATTTGAGATGAGGGCTGATTTTTTACTGTAAAACCTGAATTAGTATCACAAATGGTGGTGCTTGTTGCAGGCCTTGCAAACCACAGTTTTGTAGCCAGTATATGTATATAATGTGAGAATGAACAATAGCGATAGTCCTCTCTGAACCTAAAGCCTAAATGCGGATGGCAAGTTAAGTGCCCTTTAGTAAGGGAAACTCAGAGAAGGCAAAGGATACATGAAACACTGGAGATGAAACCAGGTAACTCCTAAGCGTTCTTTCAAGGTATGACTTACAGACATTTGCATAGCACTCCCTTCCTGTGTCTCCTGGGAGAGTTATGATGGGAGCAGATTCTTCTTCAGCAGTCGATTTTGCACACACTCACCACCTTAGATACTAATAAGCTCCAGCTTCAGTGAAGGTGAATTGTGGCCTATGTCCACAATGACTAGAGGCAGAGAAAAATAGACTCAAATTCCTGTTTTCTGTGTTTCTGTATTGGGCTATAATAGCAGAAGACCACCCCTACCAGCTGCGTATTTGCCTCTTTCTCTCAAAGTAGTGAAGGAAACCACCTTGCAAACATGAGAAGTCAAAAGGACTAGGAGATAGTAACCACTATCCAGCAAAGCACAGCTAAAGGGGTACCTTCTGACCAAGCAGTTGGTATAATGTATGAGATGAAAAACTGGAATCAACTAAAATATAATCTAAAATTTTGGAGGTCTGTAAGTGGAAGTTGGAAATTGGGTTAGGAGTTTTTCAAAGCCACAATACCATCAAACTCATTAAGATACTAGCCTATTCCTTAACTTGATGAGAGTCTTTTTAATCTGACTCTTTAAGAATCTGAAGCTTTTTTCACTCTGGATTTGAGAGAAGGCTTAACAGCAGATATAAATATTGCAGGCACTGTGGTACTTTCAGTCTCCACCAACTCTTCTGGCTGTTACCAGAGGACAGTGTAATATTGTCTTGGACACAGACCTGGATGTAGACTCCTGGAAGTGTAACCCTGGGTGTTTTAAGCATGTTTTAGCATATAGTGAAATTAGGAAATAGAGCAGTTACATGGTTTCCTGTTATAGTGCCTTTGTTTAATAATTGCCATTACAGTGGAGTACGGAAGTTTGTTGTGTTCTGGGACTGGTATTTATTCATCACCTTGGAAGGGCATTTTATCCTTGGTTGATAGCCTATTTAGGGTAGTCCATTACTACATCTTAATGAAAAACAGGAGCATTCCATTTTTAGGAGAATGACATTGTTCCTACGGTCACCTGATATTTGTATATGGATTTTTTTTTAGATACATTTAGATACATCTGCTTTCTTATAATAACTGAAGCAATTCCTAAAGGCCTGTATTGTCAGTCTTTTTCTGTAAGTAAACAGGATTTCATGTTCCAAAAAGCTTCTGGTCTGAGAAGACCCACTGTATAGACACCGAAAGGTTCTCTTCTTCACTATCTCAATGAACACCATGGTACATTGCCTTTGATGTTGCTCCTGGCATGCAGAATTAAACGAGTCATCCTCATAGTGGCTGAAATTTGTAATTTTACAACCATTAGTTGTATATACTACTTTAAATATCCCTTAATTTAATCTGAAGTGGAGCACTGGGCTCATAGGCTTAGACTGAACCCCTTTCATGAAGGGCAGTTTTAGAGAGTGTGAAGGTTTGGTTCGAACACTGAAATAAGATTTTCTCTTTAAGGCTTTTAAATATAAAAGATAATGTACACTTGCCTTGTATAAGCTGTATTTTTTCTCTATTTTATATTTTTTAATAACTTTTTTGGAACTGTGGCTCACTGAATTATATTTTTTCATAATTTCAGGCATGTGCATTTTCAAATGCGTTCAATAATCACTAACCTCACATCAGTTTTGCCTGTAAATTAAATGTACTGAGTGACAGTATCTTTAATATATTGTTAATGTTTTTCCTATTGTAATTCTTAAAATTTCAACAGTCTTAATCTTGGTTTATTTCCTAAAGTACAAATAAATTTTTTCCTTGTTGTCGTGTGTAGCTAGGGGCATAGTGTTTTTCTCAATACAAACTATACTCAATCTGTTAAATAAACAAAATCTTTAATATGAACAGGCAGTTATAGTCTGATATAACGATGCATGGAATTAAGATGACAGATTATCCAGCATGAATGTAGATGACACCATTTTTGCAGAAGTCTGAAATATTTGTACCCCAGAGCCAGGGAGTGATCTTCAGTATTCCATCAGAAATCCTGACTCAGAAAGTAGTTTGTAAGTTTTACGTCTTTTTTTCTCTTTTTTAAAGCTTAACTGTTCAGCATAGTAGACAATATTTCCATTTTTCCTAGTTACTTGGATATCTTTCTACAAGATTCAAATGCAAGTTCTGGGCTCAATTCAAATGCCACTGGGCAGGCTCAGTGAACTGCCTTAAGCAAAAGGTCTGATGGTAATGATCCCCTTCGGTCACGAAACCGATCTTCTGTTTGGCACAGAGAAAATACAGACCTTGTTCTCTTGGTATTAGTTATTGTGAAATTCAGGGCCTGGACTCACAGAAATATTGATTTGACTGGGTATATGGATCATGAAAGTCTGAGGTTAATTTCTACCTTCAATCACTTTAATATCTATAATTGGGATTATTTAGATTTTAATTAATTAGCTCTTTAATTGAAAAGAACACAAAGAAAGATGTTATTTTTCTCTGTGTGTGTCTAGACTCTTTTCACAGGGTAATTTCAGCATTGTCCTCAAGACCATGCTTACAAGGTATGCAGAAACCAAACTATAAATACTAGTTCAATTTTGACAGCCTAGTGGGATCTGTGTGTCCAGACAGCCCAGTGGATTAACACACTGCCAGTCTGGATGTGCATTTCCTTACTACTGTTAATGTTTCTCTCCCAAAGTGAGCTTCTGAGAGCCTCACTGAAAGCAGGCTAAT
>NW_009601825.1:0-9249 GCF_000690535.1 Cariama cristata | reverse complement strand
AGTACAGGGGAACCAAAACAGAAAGCAGGGGGCTGGCTTTCTCCAAGAGCTCTTTTTAAAATCCTCTTTGCTATTCAGAAAGCCACTCTTCAGGCTGATGACAGGCATGGGTACGGGTTACTATAGATTGCCTTGGGCTACAAATATCCCCTCATTTTAGTGGTATGTTCTTTCTCAAAAAGCAGTATTTTCTACAGTGGCTTGTAATCTCAGAGTCTACAAAATATAAAATACAACCAGTACCTCTTCTCAGCCCATTCCATGTTTATTAGGAAGGAGGATAAAATACACAGTCTATAAATTCAAGTCAGCATTAGTATGCGCTTTGCTACTGTTCTCGTGATCTTTCGCTGGATAGTGTTATTCCGGAATTAAATACTATTTTTAAAAGGAACCTGTTGTTCTCTTTAAAATGTCATGCATTCTTTTAATGCCATATACCAACACTGAACAATGAAAACCATTTTATCATTCTGGAACTCATACTTTGAAAACTTAGTTCAACAAAAATAAATTATTTGAAAAAAATTTTTCACCAGAGGTTTTGAATTCTAATAGGTTCATGATGTTCATCTACCCTATTTGTGGGCTACAGGTTCATGTTCCCATGAACAGACAACATATTTTCACTGGAAAGCTTGTCTATTAGAAAGAGATTATCTTATAAATAAAAATGTTCCACATTATTTACATTAATTATACAGTAATTAAGTAAAAACTTGAAAATTATTGACTTGCCCGTATCAAAATGGTTTAATTTTATCAAAATAAAACACACTTAAACACATACTTTCTCTTGAAATTTTGGATTTTTAACTTTTCATACCAGTTAAAGGAAAAGAAGGGCTACAGAAAGCACATTTCAGATTTCTGGCAGCTGGAAAGGCAACCCTGCTTTAAACACCTCAAGTTACAGGCGTCCCACCATATCCTTGCATGGAACATTAAAACACGTACATCCTCACTGAAAATTTGCTCCCTACCTCTCGTATAAAATTTTCCAGCTTCTAGTAAATGAATTTATTATACTTTTTTTTCACATAAGTTAAAAAGTCAAGGTCGATCAGAGATCTTCTCTCCAACCACATACAAAGATGCGATCACGGCAGCGGGTTCAGTCTCTTACCAACCAGATGAACCATGCGGACAAGAAGACACTGTGGAGCGGAGGTGTTCAATGGACACAGAGCAAGTGTCCATATTGCCATCGACATTTCTGCTCTATTCCTCTACCTCTCTAGAATTTACTTTCATAGTTAAGTTTCAAAAGCCTATCGCAATACTAGATTTGCTACACAGGGTACTCATCCCACTTTCCAGCTTAGGTACTCTGCCCATCCAGAGCAAGTAGCAAGCGGTGTCATACAAGAACGGCGAGATGACCGTACATTTCAGATGAAAGCGATGACCTCATTTGGGTCAAAGCTACGGAGAACTGGACCCATCTGGGGATAACTGCTTTGGTGGCAAAATGGATCTGAATTGCAACCATGAGTACCTGCTTGCTTGTCTTGTACTTTAGCGATTCAACAGGGGGAAAATAAAATTTAGGCTGATTTTTAAAAAAAAAAGTGCAAATTTTTCTCATTGAAGTTACAAAGGAAAGCAATCCATAGTTTTACTGCAAGTCAAAGAAAATATTTAGATTTGCACTGAAATGGCTATTCCCTAGACATGTTCTCTAACAGCACAGGAAAGAGGGCAGCAGCTGTGGTGGTGGCGGCAAGGTGCTAACCTGTTACAAGTTACAAGCCGTTGTAAGTACATAAATAACACCCTGGGCCAGGTCTGGACCAAAGGCAAGTGCCCGAATCACCAGCACATTGGCACTTTCACCCTTTATTCCTTGGGCTCACTAAATACGTAAGTCTTTTATTTTATTCTTTTAAAGGAACAGGATCAAAAGGATAGATAAGGAGTAATATACCCCCAAATATCCTTTATTTTGGTGATCACACTACTCTCTTAAGAGATGACTGATGTGGCTTCAAGTCCTTTTGGCCTTGAACCCATTCTTCATCATCATCTCCTAACCACAGGGTCGTTGGTAAAAGCAGAAGAATTACTACTTTAGCCCAAAACCTTTTTCCATCCAAACTTATTCAGCCACTCATCCCAAATTCCCAAACAGTTTCAGGATGACAGAAACCACTTTTTTTTTTTGCAAATTATTTTCCAAAATAAAAATGTTCAACTCTGTTCTTAATGAAAACTTGGACTGGCTGGCTTCAATACCCTCTATAAACTGAAAACTACGTTTTTAATTGTTTATGAGGATCCACCACAAAGCGTGTTAAAGTCCATAAACTCCACTTTCAGGTGAAACGTATGGTATTCTACTCCTTCCTAAGATAAAAAAAAATCACTGAGAAATTTAACATAGTTAAAGCTTTTGAATTTATTTTTTTTAAGGATTCCCTTCCTAGGCAGAATTAAGGGCTTGAGCACATGGCTCATTACAAGAGTTCACAAGTGACTGTGTGTCAGCTGATGTGCGGTAACCTCTTCGTACATATGCTTAGACCTGGATAAATGCAAAGTAATGTGATTTAAACTATTGGACTTTCACTGCAATCTACACTAAATTGAATTACTTAGTATTTGCCATGGATAAGGAACGTGTGCGCACACTATTACAAACAGCTTCTTTACTAAAATACAGCACACTACTAAGCAGCAGTAATACGATTATGCAACAGACACCCAACCTATCCATTACAACACTCCCAAACTCATAATTTCATTAAGTTTTAATTGCCTTTCTGGACTGTAAATGCAATATTAAAAAGCTATAACGCTCTTGTAATTTATTTCTCTTCCCTCACTGCATTACTGATACACACTCCAAAATTTCACTGGAGTTTAAGAAAATTTGTCCTTTGTTCTTAAGGAAGAGCATTTATTGTTACAAAGCATACGATTGCAAAGTCCCCAGGAAAATTTTCAGTTTGCAAGATGACTATAAATACAGAAATCTCATTACAAAGAGCTATTTGAAACTTATACCAACCAGATCATAACAAAACCTGCTAAATGCTAATTTGATTCATACTCTATTTTTAGGGAGAATGCTAGTCTTGCAAGAGATACCAGTTACTCTAACTTCAGTCTTGCAAATGCCTCTACATGGAATAAAACCCAAACACTAAAGAGGGTTTACATTTTGCTTCTAAGCAGGTAACAATACAGGAAAAGATGGAATGAAAAAGAAAAGGAAACGCGTTGAAATTATTAAAGCAAAATAGTCATGGAGAATTGCCAGAAAAACAAACAGTACCAATTGAAAGGTGGTTTGTAAAGAGTGGATTGTCTACCCCATTACAGAATCGAGGGGTTTCTTTTCTGATGGATAAGGAACATTTATAAGAAAGAGCCCTCCCTTAAACTGCAGTGTGGCAGTCAAAAGCAGAACAGGTCTTGAGGGACAGAGGAAGCCTTCTCCTTTGAAGGACCTCAAAAAAGCCTGGATAAAGCACACCCAGATGTTACTTTGTTTGTTCATTTGTGAATATTCATACACAAACATAAATACTTTGCAAAGTTTGCCAGCTTGAACGACTCCTTCAGCTTCCCGAGAGCCCAAACTGTACAGCAAAGTTGTCCTCTCTGGCAGGCATTGCAGATTTCTTATTTCACGTTCTACGTGAAACATGATCAGCAGAGTTACTACTCCCAGGAAATCTTTCTGCAAAGGCAATCATCTCGCCAACATTCATCATTTTATCACTACTCAGGCAATAGTTGGTGTTTTAGTCTTAATTGGTGGTAGTCTGAATATCGGGAGTAATGTGAGTATCCCATTACGGAAGAAGTTCTATGTCAGCTACTTCGGAGAAAATATGTAAAAAAAAATGCTATCGGTTCCATATCGAAAGTAAAATAAATATTTTCCTTCCTTGCTTTTAGATTTCACTTTTAAAAGTCTAATGCACAACTGTAAAGTACACAGGGCTGCTAAGAACTGAAGCCCAAGCACTTGCACACTTTGAGCCAGGAGCTTATTATGGGATACAGAGGTTACCCATGTAGGGGACGTAGCTTTTGCTCTACCAGTGGAAAATGCTTGTGCTCAGAAGGGTCAGGGGTGTCTGACTACCCTTCCTGCCCTTACAGCCCTACACGCCGACGGGGCCGTGTATGGGCCCGCAGAGGGGATCACTTGGCAGGAAGCAGCCCCCGACACATGGACTGATTCAGGATGCATTAGTCCTCCTTAGAGTTACATCTCAGAGCTTGGGTCCATAAAATAAACTTAAATGCAAGATGTCAACAAAAAGTTAGGTTTTTACATTAACAAGATACACATAACGCATTTGCTATGAAAATAAATCTCTTTGAGTGAACCAAAAAATGCCCTTATTTCTAATAATAGGAGAGAAAATTACAGTTGGCAAACTTGAGAGACAATTAAGCCAGTGTTTCAGAGAACTCCAGATCACTGCCAAAACAAATATTCAGATAAAAGAACACAGCTTCCACTCCCTGCTTCCTTATTAATTATGTTTCCTTCTCTAGCCATTACAAATAAGTTTGTAAAATAAACTCCAAAAATATATGGGTCTCTGGTTTTTGATTTGCACTTGATTGTTGTTTCTGAGGATGCTACCAACTGCTGAAGAAGAAAGGATTGCACTAATATTCACTCTATAAATAATGTAATAAAAAAAAGAAAAGCCACTGCACAGCAAGGTTAAATGAGGACAACATGGGAAATTCACAGTATAAGGGACTGTGAGGCCTCTCACTTGGCTTTCCAAGTGCAGGATATTCATTGCACTTTATTAGCTGATTAACGAGGTGTGTGGCAATTCATCTGGAGTTACTAAGGTCCTTTGATCCACCCTTCTTGCAAGCTCTCCCTCTAACAGACAATAAAAGCCCTTTGCGGCTAAAATCCCCCCGTGTCGAGCGGGAGGATGCTGCTGGGGGCCAGGCTGGAGACCGGTGGCACAGCCCCCCATACTGGGGGGAGAGCTCCAGCCATCTCGTCCACCCCACCCCACCGACCACTCGCCCTCGCGAGGCAGCCCGAGGGGCTGTCCCCCCCACCCGCCGGCCCTGATTCTGGGCACTCGGCTCCTGCCGAAGCAGACACGACCTGGCAGCGTGCTCTCTGCACGCCAGCCCGTGTTTCTGTGAGGCTCCGAGGAGCTCACCACTCCATGTCTTGATGGGACGGGCAGCTGTTGCATGGGTATTCCTGAACATATACGCTCACTTTGGGGAAGCCCTCAACCTGCAAAAGCTCTCTTTACCCTTGCATGCTGAGGTATCAATAACTTCAGTACAACTCAAACCTTTTTTCCTCCAGAGAAAGCACCGCCTCAGACCTACGTATGATTTGTACAGTCCAGTCCTCAAGATCCCAAATACTAAAATTCTTCAGTTTGCTCTTGGGTGCTGATAAAAACTCTCCACCCTGTGCCGTAAGGGAGGAGAGCCCACTGGACCAACATCGGTTATGAGTGCCAGCAGAGGTGGGAAGCTGGACACAATGACCCAAGGTCCCTCTAATCTATAGGCTACAAAGACCAAGGTTAAGCTTCATATGGCAGGACAGGGTACCCCATCCTGGCTGTGTGCAGCAAAGAGTGCGTATCTTGGTGTTTAGTTTGCAGCTTTAGAATGATACTAAACAGTACACTCTTGAAAGCAAGGAATGCCAAAGAAGAGGCAACTTTTCATAAGTGTTCTCTCTTCTGCCATCTTCACTTTAGACTGAAACCCTAGAGCTAGAAGATGTCCGTATCTTGTGGCTTTGGAAGCCAGCTCCAAGCAACAGGGAAGGGACAATGATGAGAATCCCGGGGGAGCAAGGGCAGGAAAGAGGCAGGAAAAGCGGTGTAATAAGAAGTAGGACAGAGCAGCTTTCATCTTGATCAAGAGGAGAGCACAGTGTCTCTGGAGAGCAGCTGGGATCTCCATCTGTACCAAACGAAGGGAGACATGATAGTTTCACAAAGGTCTTTGAGCTGGGATGAGGCAGTCCTCTACACCAGCTGAGCATCAGAGCAACCGCTGACGAGCTTTACGGTCAAATACCACCCAGAACTGAATTCTGTTTTCTCGTGCAGTGAGCGTGCTTCTGCTTTTGTAACCAAGAACCTACGTTTTCCGGCAATCCTATCTTTAATCTTTTCCCTCCCTAGTAACATGGTGATCTCAGAGGAATCAGAAGCTCTGAAACAGCTCACGGGAGAGTGTGCATACATTTTGGGAGGGACCCAGGGGCGTAAGCAGAACCGTCTAGTGCCACTTCAAATGCACTTTAGGGTACCCTAGAGTTCCCGAGGAGGTAGCAGAGTGACACGGGCCCTACGCTGGACTGCCAAGAGGTGGGACAGCCAAGGTCACCTCAACTGGCACCAAACACCTATGAACCCCAACTGTCCCTCTCAGTGCCAGGGTCACCCAAGAAATTAATTTCAATTCCCAGAAGATGAATATGCATTTTTCTCTACCAAACTGAAAAGGGCATTTTAAGAACAAAAATCTACCTACAGCAGGTCTAAACCTGCACCCTTTTAGCAAACAGCAGCTGCTGGAGAAACACGTTATGAGTTAAAGTTTACCTATAAGCATCATTATGAAGCCATTCAGTAAGATGGAGGCCAAAAAAGGGAACTCGGGCATCATCCTGAAGAACAGGGCTCTTCTGAGAAGCAAGGACTGCTGCTGCTCCTGGCTCATCTGGAAGGAGATGCTCACCACAGCTTGCTCCGCCGGTAAGCTCTTGAGCCCATTAACTGGAAGCTGATGCTGCTGTTAACAATTAAGCTCAAAGCTAAGGTTCATGGATACCTAGCTTTAATGGATTTTCCCCCTCCCAATGCCACTGTGCACAGCACTGACCGGCCTGTCACCGTTACTACATGAATTGTTTTAAGTGTGAGCCATGCACGGGTCTCAATGATGTGTAGTTTAATGGTAACCTTCTGTTAAGAAATCAAACGTACAGAGTAAAACAATAAAGGGACTGTAGTGTTCAAGATTTACATCTAATAATGAACAAAAAGAAAATGCATTACTTGAAATTCCTATGAAGTGCATCTTATGCTGTGCTTTCTAATAGTAAGTAATAGGAGATAAAATGAAGCTGACAGGAAACAGCACTAACAGCCATTTCAAACAGAAATTTCATTTACTCAGTCCTGGCCTGTGTCAGATTAAATTCTTTTCTTAAATAACACCCAAAATGACCTCTTCCAGAGCGATTAAGACAGCAAAGGAAGCCATCTGAGGAACAGGAAAAAATTACCAAATAAGTGAAGTGGGCAGATGTAGATGAAATGGAGCAGTTCTTCCACACTGACATCTCCAGACTGCAGCAGTGATCGGCCACCCTGGTGTTGGCTTTCTCTGATTTTATGTCTTCCCTGGGTGGTGAAGGGTGAGGAGAGGGGCAGGCTACGCTGTGCCTCCGGGAAGAAGCTGATGCTGCTCTCTTTTTCAACTTGTAGAGTATTTCCCGCAATTCCTACTCTCATTTCCTTGAGGTACAACGTGACATTTCCATAGGAAACCTCCTTTCCATCAAACAGATGCATCTGCTGCTGAAGTCAATTAATTGATATTCCCTTCACAGGGGACAGAGCAGCAGGAGGCAACACCTACTAATCTGTTCTTGAGAAGGCAAAAACTGTCTCTAGATCTGGTCTGGGTTTATTTAGCACAACCTGTGCTGATCGTCAAAGTCACAGCTATAGCAGAAGCCTCACTCTCCATGGGATGATGTCCTTGCAGGAGGCTCGAAGCAGCTCTGTGCTGTCACGAGTGACCAAACACCCTTTTCCAGCCAACATCTCTGCACCAGGAACACTGGGTGCATCTTCAGAAGAGAGCAAACGCTTGACCACCTTGTCCTTCAGCTGCTGATATGGGACTCGGGACCCTTTTAGATTCAGGCTACCCACCTACCCCTGCCACCCTGGGGCGTTCCCCACCATCAACGACCTGGGGGTCTGCAACCTCCAAACCGGTGGGGCCAGGCTTAGAAACAACAAGGTGAAACTGCTCCCTCAAGACTTTCCAGTGTATGTCACACATGCAAATGTAGTCACGGCATCAAAATGTTTTGCTGGTCCATTTCTGTACAGCTAAAATGCTTGTGTCAACATACAAGCAATTCCAAAACAGCTAATATGCTCCAAAATTTTCAAAATGAAATGGTGCGCTTCCTCAACTCAGTGCTTTAGTTTCAAAATGTTCTTTGCATAAAGGGCAAAAATACTTGAAAGGCAAAAACCCCACAAAACCCCTTGAAATCAATCTCCTCATTCAGCCTGAAATAAATGTGTTTGTTAATTATCATCCAGGATTCACTGAAATAATTTTGTGGACTTGACCCCAAAGGAATTTGATATGAGTTTCTGGAGATGCTGACAAACAGTAACATCCCAGGCTCACGGTCAACACTACTGATTTCCATTGCTGCCAGTGTGAGCTAGAGACGCTAGGATGTTAAAAACAGCACAGCTACACTTACAAGCATTCCCAACAGTGCTTACAAAAAAAGCACTACCAGAAACAATTGGAGTTACTAAATATATGCAGTAAAACTCGCAAAGCATGCAAAAGCAAGCCTCGCAATGGCAAACGCCTGCTTAGTAACTGGATCCTCTCTGAAATTGTCCTGGATGTCACTTGGCTTACAGGAAAATGACATCCCTTAATGAGGACCATCAGCGGAGGGGGAGGAAGATGGGGATGAGGCGGGAACTGTTTTCTCATTCTATAATTATAACTTAATTTTGAGATTAAACTGATCATTTCATGACTTTTCCCAGTTTGAAAACAGGATCCAGGAAGAGATGTGGCCAAACAGAAGCAACTGTTGCATCCCATCTGTGATAAGCTCCCAGCTGCTGAAAGCAGTGCCTGCCTGGTGGGAACCCCCTGCGCACCCCAGGACGGGCCGAGCCCCTCGCACCCCTCAAGCCTCGCGCTGCTGGTAGGGACACCCAGCCTGGGGACACTTCCAGCCAGGGTGTGCTTGGGGCACCCCTTTTGGTAGGCAGAGTGTTGCTGAGCTGAAGGCACTCCAAAACATGGCTTAGGACATCAAAACCTCTGAGGTACTGAGGGCACCCTCAGTAAATGTGCAGATGACACCAAGCTGGGTGGGAGTGTTGATCTGCTGGAGGGTAGGAAGGCTCTGCAGAGGGATGTGGACAGGCTGGGTCGATGGGCTGAGGCCAATGGCATGAGATTCAACGAGAATAAGTGCCAGGTCCTACACTTTGGCCACAA
>NW_009601824.1:0-4136 GCF_000690535.1 Cariama cristata | reverse complement strand
ATGATTCTATGATTCTATGATTCTATGGCATTGTAATGGATTTGTAGCAGATTTCCAGGCTCACTCTGGCCACGTTGCACCACTGAGAGGATGCGCTTCTTTTCTACAGCTGTTCTCCAGCCCCGCTGGTGGTTTCTGTGCAAGAGCTGTAACCTGTCCTTGATCTCCAAAGTGCCTCACCTGCTTTGGGTTGAAGTGTGAAAGGCTTTAGCGTGCCAACAGACCAGGACCAGGGCTTGACTGCCAGCCCTGGGGTAGTGCTGCCTGTGTAGTCACAGCTGGGGCCAGCTCCCCACAAGGGTCTAGCCCTGAAGGCAAGCACCTCCTGGCCAAGCTCTTTTCAGGGACCCCAGAAAACAGTTTCATGGCTCGGCTTATGCAACAAACTCATCATCGCCTCCCCTTTACCCAAAATGTGGCCCACAGGTAACCTGCAGGTTGCCTGGTTCCTGTCCCCACTGGTGGACTTGATGTTGCTGATGCCAAGGAGCAACTCTTCAGTCATCCTTTGTTAGGCTGGTGTATCACCATGCTGGGGAGAGCAGACAACATGGGAGCTTCTGGCCTTTGACAGCTTCCTGGAGAGGTGGGAACCCAGCAAAGCAGCTGCTGGTCACTGGGCTGGGTGTGCAATGACCCCCCAGGATGGATGCACATGGGGGCTTGGAGAGAGGAGGCAAGCCTGTGAGTGCTGTGGTCTCTGGGGAGATGTGGGCTCTGCCACAGGCGTTTTCCTTGGGTCACTTATTTACACAGAATAGGGATAAGGGGATAAACTGTAGGAAAAGGGAAAGCTGGTGAAAGGAAGGCTTCTTATCTCTGTGTGATGTGGCATGCTACCCAGGATATAAATTAAAGTTTTCACCAAGTAGTAATGGAGAGGCTGTTCCTGAAAAGCAAAGGTAAAGCCCATGAAGCATGCTAAGCAGCTGTGTGCTTTTTAACCAAACTGCCAGTAAATTACACCTGAGATAACTACTTACTTTAAGTATGTGTAAACTGTGGGCGCCATTTGGGTGGGAGACGTGGGAGGCTGAGAAAAGGGCTTATTTCTGTGCTTTCTGGGATGTCCTTGGCATGGCTGTGAGAGAAGACACAGGCTGGATGTTAATGAGTTCAGCAGCTGCTGGGAGTGATGTTATTTTCCCACTGTCAGCATGGATGCTGTGTTGCCAGGCTGGCTGTTTTTAAGACGATGGATACCTGTGATGGATGCCAAAGCTTCTTCAGTCTTTGTGGGCTTTTTTTCTTTGTCTCTTCTAAGATTTAAACCAGTTCTGCTCTTACAGAGTCTCAGTTTCTGTTGAGTGACATCACAGGCATAAACCACCTATTTTTTAAGTTTTTGACAGCATCTCTTACGTTCTACTGATGCCCAAGATTGACCTTGCCAGTGGGTTGTTATCCCGATCCCTGTTATCCTGAGTGCCATAGACATGGGCTGGTGTGCCAGCAGGGACCTGCAGAGCAAACCTCACCAAGTGCCCAGATACCAGAGCTCTCTCTCATGTGGCCATCCTCTCGTGCGATTATAAAGGGTACATATCCCTTTGCAGACCAGGTTTTCTGAGCTGTTTAGGGACAGGTCTCAGTACACACAGCTGAATCATGTTTTCCCCTAAACAAGAGTTAGCTTTTATTATTTCTAGAGGTTCAAGCCTATTGCTAGAATATTAGTGCTACTAGTTTATCTTTCTTGAGGCAATGTAATATTTTCTTGGCTATGTAACCCATCTTCCTGTGCAGCGAACAGATGTTTTCACTGGATTCCTTGCATCTCTGAGGTCTCTTTCCTGGATGTTTTACATTCAGTTAGAATTTATGAATGTGTAGAAGCTCCTTCTGGGATGTACTGCATTTCTTCCCAGTGAGTTTCCCAGGGCGCTGGGATGTCTGTTGGCTTTCTATGTCTCTCAAACTTGTATGAACGTAGCTTTCCAGAATGCTTTGTCAGCCAAGGGTCTTGCCACCTTATGCAGCTGATAATTAACAGGCATTAATCATTATTAACAGCTGGGGCAGGTCTTTATCCTACTATTTCACTTCCTTCATCTTGGAAACTGCCAGCCTTTTCGTTATGAATGTTCCTCTCTGTTTTTAACTTCTCACCCCATAACATAACATCCAGCAATAACAGTGAATCATTAATTTTTACATCATAGTGCATGTGAAATAATGAGGGGAGGTGGTTTGCTGGTCCTTAGTCTTTCAGCATTGCTATACCAAGGCCTATGTTTTTTTGCAGGCATAAGTATATTTCTGTCCCTCTGGGTCAGTTTTGGGTTTCTACCCGTTACTTAAAGGTACACTTTTTGAAGGTATCTGTCATCTGTACTGCGACGGACCTGACATGCCTGCACTGCCCCATGAGTAAGAGCAAGCACAGCTAATCTGTGCCATTCTTTGTACACTTTTCCAGTTGAACATACGCAAACAATTTGAGCTGAAACTTCAGCGTGGCAATATTTGGGTAATAACTCTGCGTATGGAACGAAGTAGTCTTCCTCTATGGGATTACCTCATGGGAGAAGTCCTTCAATTAGTTCCAATTTGGCCTTAGAAATACATTTTTGTTTAGTTGGTGAATTTCTAAAAATGAAGTTAAGACAACTAGGGCAATGGTTTAGATGAATGATTAATGAAGACTGGTCTAGTTATAGCTGTTTTGTGCAGCTTTTTCATTATCCTAGCTATAGAATAAAATAAAAAAAAAAAACCCATTCATATGTTGTTTTACAGCATATGCCCAGAACTAATTCTTAAACTTACTTTAAATATAAATGTTAAGCTCATGTGTTTACAATCAAAATTATCTTTTTTTTTTTTTTTGGGGGGTGTGTGCATTTCTTGCCTGTCTTTTTTTTTTCCCTCCCCTCACATTTTCTGGAGGAAAATGTTATGGAAATCATTTATCTACTCTAACACATTAGTAAAGTTGGCAAAGGGAGGCATGAGTTGCCAGCACTGACTGCACACAGAGGATGTGTCTTGGGCTGTCCCCTGGTCTCCATCTTTTATCTCACCTGGTTATGCTGTGCTGGCCCCCAACTATTAGATCATGGGCTTTAAAGCAGTCAGCTTGGGATCTTTTTTGGACTCAGACTTTGCATTTCGGTTTTCAGAACTTCTCACCACTCCTAAACCCCAGTTTAGAGTCAGAAAGACTTATGCGTGCTCAGTGCTGAGATGATGGAATGCATCTGTGTCTTGTTCAGGAAAGTGCTGCATATGTCTTTAGAAAGGAGATTATTTGGTTCAGGCTTGGGTCCTTCAATCACATTTGATGATTTGGATCTTTCTTGGTTTAGTTACAGTCGCTGGGTGTCACTAGGCATGTTGCTTTGGGCTAAGCCCAAAGGGATTTTGGTATTGCAGTGGCTGACTTCTAGGCACCCAGCCACCCAATGAAGTCCAGATCCCAAAGTCAGACATCCGGACACATCCAGGGAAAACAAAGGGCCTGCGAGAGGGAGCACTGCAAAAGCCCGTGAGATGAGGATGCTGCATGAGCAAACCAGTGGGGATGATTTATGTTAAGGTGTTGCTCAGTGCAGCACTGGCTGGTAGGAGCCCTCTCATGGGGCTGGGTGCTTAAGGCATTGCAGGCACCCTTTTTTAATGGAGAAAGCAGAGAGACCCTGGTGATGAGCCCTGCGTGACAGCAGGAGGTTTGCCTTGGGTGCTGGGTGCACAGAGGCTTGGTGATGGCAGGAGCAAGAGGCTGGTGCCCTTCTGCTGCATGCCCCAGTAGAAGGGGTAGGGGCCCGGGGGCAAGCGGCAGGGTTGCCAATGTCAGAATTGGTGCTGGATGTGCACGCTTAGTCCTTAAATTTATCTCAGCTTCAAGGGGGGGATTGGTTCTTCTCTCCAATTGCTTTGCAAAGAACTGTGCTGCTACACGGAAGCTAGATATCGGCAAATCAAAATTTAGATATTTGGCCTGTAAAGCTGTTTTAACGAAACTGCCCGTAACATGTAATACACTCCGTCATTTTACAAGGCTGAAATACCTCTTCAAATAAAAAGCAGCCATGCTGGCAAATACTCTTCAAAGGTAGCGAAATAATCCCTAAGGGGAGATCTGCTTTTGTGAGGAATTCCCCAGCAGACGGCTGGGAGATCTTAACAAACAAGTC
>NW_009601823.1:34444-37691 GCF_000690535.1 Cariama cristata | reverse complement strand
AACCAGGACAACATACAGATCAGCTCATCCTGTGCCAAAGCTAAGACTGGAGAGGCACTGGCGATGCTGCTGGTGTGCAGTTGATCTGATGTAAGTCTAATATATCCAGCATGTGCCCTGGGTGTGCAAGTTCAACATGCTTGTGCACGTGGCACTGGATCTACCACTCTCGGATCTGACTCATGATCTTTATGAATCACAGGAAACACAAAAGTTCCTGGGCCAAGTCCCAGAGAAAAATTTTGGTGACCTGCCAGGAGAGCAGGTCTAGCTCTAATTCTAGATTTGTGCCTTCTGACATGGTGGCACATGAGAGGTGAGATTCAGTGTAGGCTTACATGCTACTGCCTGGAGAAAGGACAGTATTTCCTCCTGTCTCCTGCAGCACACAGTGAAGATGCTGACTCAGAAAGTGTGGCTAGAAAGTGAAACACAGGATGGAGAGTGAGGATAACTGGATTTTAAACTTGCGAAATAAATTCTGGGATGGAGCCAAATCTTTAACATCTCTGTTCCTCTGTTACACTGTCACTAAAACATTAATTTCTTCCCAAGGATGTTAAGAGGCTTATTTAATCACTTTTACTAATATGCTCTAATGCCTTAAAATGTGGCTTAGGAAAGAAAAGTATTATTCACAGACAGTGGAAGAAGAATGTCCACTATTTGCATTACGGTAGAATCAAATGACCCAATTCATCATGTAGATTATATAGCAAGACATGATTTCTCCCTAAGAGTCAGTGGGAGAGGAATGATCATTTTTTGCATTACAATAGAGTCAGATGATATGGTCCATCTTGTAAGTTATAGTCAAAGGCATGACACCTCTTCCAGATACCTTATTACCCTTATGACTCTTGTAGTATCTATTACGTTATTGTGAGTATTACATTTTCTGACACATTTTAGCAACAAAGAAGCCATTTGAAGGAAAAAATAAATAGGAGCACAAATTTAATAAAAATATATTAAGATAATACATTAAATATATTAATATAAGTAAGTTTTTAGAATAAAGTGGAAAACCTTTTTGTTAGAAAGTATGTACATCTTGGTAAAGGAAGCTATGTGTTTTGATGATGCTGCACTGGATTTTCCAGTTTTATGAAAAAAATACAGAATGTGCAGACAGATTTGCAAAATCATGTTCACCTGTATCACCAAACAGCTATGTATAAAGAGCTTTCATGTGAGGCTATTCAAGGTCATGATTTATTATCGACTAAATAGAAGTTCTGTGTATGCACTTACACTGCTGATACTGAGAATCTGTTCTAGGAATCACAAAATTTATGGAGCAAAACTCCATTTTAAGAATTATCAAGAAATACTTGATACCTATCACCTTTTAACAGATTCATAATAAGAACTTTTTAAAATTTAGACAAAGACGGTTTGGGTTAAGAGTAGGCAGATGTGCTGTATTGTATTCTACAAGTTGATTTCATCAAAGCTTTCTCCTGCCCTTCCCTGCATCTCCCACTGACAGTGATTGTCAGAAAGGGGAAATTCATCTCTCCTTTATGGCCCTGAATGGCTGGACTTCCAGTGGGGAATGAAGCAGCTGGTAATATTGAGAAGGATCCCTGCACCCTGACGTGCCAGCAAGTGCAGGGGTTTCTGCAGGTGGAGGATCAAAAGCAGAAGAGATGCAAGTTTCACTGCTGTCTCAGGCTGAACTTCTCCAGCCTCAGCCTGCGCATTTCACGTCTGCTGCTCCTCAGGTGCCCAGGGTAGAGCACAGTGCCCAAGATGAGTGTACCCACTGCCCGCTTTGTTGGCCAAATCAGACAGCAGCCTTGGTGCTGGTCCTGAGAGTAAATCAGGAGCAGAGAGGGAAGAGGCAAGGGAGGGACCTTGAGAGCTGTCTAGGCTGTAGTCAGCTCCAACCTTTACCATGAGCAATTAAGGTAATGAAATCTTTCTCCTCTGATTTTTCTCTGTTGCCTAAAAAGCTTAAGAACTTGCATAACAGCCTTCCTTCCACCGGCATGTTATTAGGGTTTTTTTTTTTTACTAGTCAGGTGTTTTCAGGATACTTGTGGGAATTTAACATCTTTAAGGCCATAACCCTTCTCAAATTCGATAGCAATTAGCTAGTGCTTGTGTTCAAGTGGATTCAGGGGACTGAAGGCAGTCTGGCTGGGAGACAGATATCCTCTCCATAGCTGGGTGAGACTCCTCTACTGGGGAAGTGAGGGGGGAAAAAGGGAGAGAGACCTCTTAGGCTGGAAGAAAATACGTGGGGAGGCAGAAATAACTTAAAGCTTTATGTATGGTCAGAACAATTACAAAAGCAAGGAGATGTACTGTAGGAGATGTCCTAAGGGAGCTGAGAGATTCAACTGTGTCTACCTGGCAGAATTCTCAAAAGACCTTGAATCCTTATTGGATGCTCACACGTGGCATAAGGGTTGTGAATGTCATAGGCACCTGAAAATGAGAATATGATCCTCTCTGATTCACTTTTGCCACCTGTTAGCTAAGAGATTAATTAGATGAGTTGTTACAGCTTAACTTTGAGGTTCTTCAGTGAACTGTATTGTATAAAACTGGTTTCACAATCTCCCATGTGAACTTTCATAGCAATAAGTTGTAGCCAAGATTTTAAAAATAGTCCAAGTGTTCATCTTCAGTCTTTTAAGAGCTTATATTTCCAAAAACTCCAGAGAATATAAACCTAAAGCCAAATAAAAGTGTTTACATACACTGTGAACAGTCAGCAAAACAATTGAAACTCTTACTGGGAGACTATAACACACTGACAGTTAAGATTTTATTTCATGGAATACTAATGAGGATTTTAAATTGCATTTAAGAAGAGATTATGAAACAATTGTTTTCTTTCCAGAGCTGAATTATTGGTAGGTTTGTTTGTACTAAGTTGCAGGATATCATTATTATTTTTACATCAGTAAAGCCTTTCTAACCTCAATTAGCAGGAGACCAGAAGGCACGCTATGAATCTTTCACTGAAATGCAGTTCTCAGCTATGTAAATGACTTTATAAATGTGTCCTGAAAATGGAAATGGTTTATGCAAATTAACCTGAACCACAGTGCACACGATGAGAAGCATACAAAACGATGGAATTAACTCAGCGGTGTTGGGAAGCATCATTGGACTCCACCTGAATGGAAAAGCATCACTTGGAGGATCAGCTGAGTTCCGCCAGAGGAGGGGAAGGAGACCTAGCTAATGTTTTCAGAAGTGCTAGGGTAGGTGGAGGACATCTCTCCTGCCC
>NW_009601823.1:0-34413 GCF_000690535.1 Cariama cristata | reverse complement strand
CTTTCCCTTGTAAAAGTATTTTTTCATTCTCAGAGTGTTTCCTCTCACGTAAAAAGAAGCATAATTTTAAATATATGCTGACCACCTGGAAAAATCCTACTACAAATGGAAATAGATTTAAAATTAAGAGATTAATGTTTCACACTCCTTACTGGTAGCTGGCTATTAAAAAGGCTTGGAAAGAAATATAAGAATCCTCGAAACCATTCACTTTGAATTATTTGAAGGCTGGCAGCCTGACAAAAAGAAATATAAATCTTTTTCATTCCTTCACAAGTCCTGAATATTTGCTAATATTTGGTATTTTATCCATTATATTAAAGACTCATCATGAGCTTCTGCTCTGAATTTGCTTTAGTCATTGATTATTAATGTCTTGCATACTGTCATGTGAGACATTATTACTCAATGTTGTTAGTAGATTTAACTCAGTAAAATCTGCAATTGCTGCTTCTTGGACAGTCTTTATTTCACCTCTGTTCATACAATTCAGGTGGAATTTCTGACCCAAGAGGTATTGAGGGAAGCATTAGCATTGACCTTAAAGAAGGCAGAATTTCAATCCTGAAATCAGAATGAATAACTGAAAGAGGATCTGAAAGAGGACCAGAAAGCTGCTGTCTGATATGAAACAGATTCAGGTGTTAGGTTTTAGCTTGTACATATGTGACAGTAGAGATTCAAAAAATACACCTTCCTCATTTCTAACAGCAATATTTTTCTTCTGTAAAAAATAACAACTCTATCCTAGATGCTTTCTTGAGGGTTTTACTGATTCAAAAATGCTGATAACCTTTTGCTAAATGAATTATAGTTTCTGTCAAGATAAATTAAAATAGCAAACCACAGTGATTTTAGAAGTTGGCAATTACAGTGACTTCCCCCAAAAATGTCAGGCCAGTGCCACTTAGTAAGCTATTATTATTTGTGCAAATATGTTTCTCTTCTAACTTTATTCCTTGCATTTTAGTGAAATTGCCAATTCACTGTTACAAATATATATCAAGTTGATGCATTCTTTATCTTCAACCTTGAAAACTCTCAGATAAACTGAGGTGTTGCACTAAGTACCACAATTCATTTGTAATGTTAAAATTTCCCTAAGTATCAAAAATCTGTATGAAGAATTGATTAAAAATTCTGCAGGTGAAGGGGCTTGAAAGCTAATCTGTGCAACTAAAATGCAGACCACTTACTGAAAAAGTAAAAATAAAGACCGACAGCTTCACAGATGAAATCAACTTCACAGTTAATCTACGAGGCTTGTAGATTGAGGCTTGTGGGCATGATACAGTGTGATACGTTCCACTCTGTGATGTGAACCTTGACTTCTAATGGCTGTGTGAAGCAGAGTTGCTATTTATAGTCTGTAATAGGAATACATGTACTGTGATAAGCATGGGGATTTTATTTTCTTTAATCTTCAACTTGTTGCCTTGTCTCTCAGTTAAAAAAAACCAAACCAAAACAAAACAAAAAAAACCCACACCAACAAAAAAACCCAACAAAGATAAAACAGCAGGAGGGACCAGCAAAGCACGTAAACTAGAAGACTGACTATAAGACAGTGGATAATATTTATACATCTGGGTCGGACAGAGCATAACACAACTATAATAACCACTAGAAGGTTCTGAGATAGCTGTTTTTCGTACCCAGGGTTGGTCATAATTAAAGGTACTGTTTCTGATGATGCCTACGAAGTCCCATGTCCTCTCAGTCACCACATACAATATGCCAGAGACACTGCTGCTTAGGATGAGTGTGCTGTTCGGACTGCAGTAACGGAAGGGGGTGACTTGTGGAGGCAAAGTGCAAACACAGTGTGCGGTATACAGCTATGAGGAAAGATGGCATTTGGGAAACAGAGAAGAAAGGAACAGTCCATCCTTTTTTTTTTTTTTTTTTTATCCTTTGGCATCTAGCTTTATTGGATACCTCAGTTTCTGCTCAAACCTACTCTTCCTTCCCAGAATAATTTTTTTCTTCTGCTAGAAATCAGGCCATCTCTGAACATTGACTTTCAGTTCTGAGAGTCTGGAAAAATTTCAGTCTCCACATTATACTGAAATATTTCTGATTTTTGTTTTAACATAAAAAACCATCTGTTAAACTTCTGAAGATGAGATCATCTTATTTTATTTTCTACTGATACCACAAAATCAGAGAACCTTTCCAAGTGGTCTAAGACTCAAAGTTAATGACATAAGGTTTAAAAAGTCTGGTTGGTACACAAACCACAATCCTGAGCAGAATTGAGACAACAGAAAAAGTAACATTTTTATTTATTGCTTTATAGCAATGGCTATCCTGTTCTATGTTGCTGGACACCAGAAACAGCTAATGATTTCGTCTACGGTGAAATCATTCCACTGTAGTAAGGGATGTGCCAGCTGTGTTTCAGATGGTGGTCTACATTTACTTTCTGGGAAAAGGTTTTAGAGATTGGTAGGCCTTTAGCAGATGTGGCAAATAGCAGATTGGAAACTGAAGCCATACCCATGTAAACTAGACGAGGTACAACTGTTAGCAGAAAGGACATTCAATACCACAACTTACTTAGCAGCATGGATTAAGTTAGTTGAGACTTGAAAGTCAGAATTAGATGGCTTTACTTGACAGTTTAAATACAAGTTAGGGCCTTAATGAAATAGCTACTATATCTTCAGTGCAATGACCATTTAATTCCCTTTGTGCTTGCCTTTATGAATGTGAAAACATAGACTGTTTCATAGAGCTGATAAAAGTGCATCAGTTCAGCTTGAACTTTTAAGTTCCTTATAAAAATTATTCACAGCATCATAGAAGGGCTGAGGTTGGAAGGAACCTCTGGAGGTGAACTGGTCCGATCTCTGCTCAAGTTGAGTTACCACCAGCAGGCTGCCCAGGACAATGTCCAGACAGCTTTTGAAAATCTCCAAGGATGGAGATTGTGAATCGATTACCTTGTGTCTCTCATTGTTTCTCAAAAATATTCTGAAGCAGACTTAGTGTTTTTTAGAAAGTCCCCAAGACAATTTTGACTATGTCAGAACTGTGAATTGCACAACAATTACACCACATGCCATACAGAGGGGTTAGCTGAGAGTCTGGGTTGAGATTCATGTTTTCCTGAACACACTGGAATAGTCCAGTTCTGTCTTAAGTTTAATATTCACCTCCTGTGTTTTATTTGTGTCACTGGGAGAAATCTGCTGAGGAGTTTCTTAAGCAGTTACATGTTTTTAGGAGTTTTCAAATTATATTTCCAGTCCAGCCTCTTTATCAAACACAAAACAGTTTGCTGACAGCATTCACTGCTTCATTTCAAGCACTCCACTTATCACCTGGTTTCTGCTGGATGCTTTCCCTGTCTTTTACAAAAAGCTTAATCTGAGGTACCACGCAGCTTGCTTAGTACTGAGTATATATTAGTTAACATGGTGACAAATAAAAAGCTTGCACGCATCTATTACACCAGACAAATCTGCAAATTAAAAACTTGTTTAGCAGCAGTTTCTTATAGCATCAGGAAATAACACTGATTTTAGGGCAGAGAATGTCTTCAAAGCGAGTAAATAACTAACCCTTAATATACAATTCTATCTTATGTAGCTGTTATCGAACTATGTCAGTTGGGTTTATCATTGAATAACAGCACATTAATAGGGAAAATCAGACTGTTAGACTGTTTATTTGTTATACAGCACAAAATTAGTGTTATACAGCACTTTTCTTTCAGTTGACAGATTTGGACCTTTTATAGTGTGGGTATAGTATCCTAGCAGGGATGTGTCTTTTTGTACCTCACACAAACAATTGTTTAATTGCCATTTGCTAACTACAAAGATCCATGTGGTCAGTGGAAGTGTTAGGAGTGAAAAACATGCTGAAAACTAACAATCACATTTTCCCATGTGCCTCCTATTAAATACACTGGCAGAACTGAATCACTACCCCAGACCAAAGATGAAGGGATGAGGTGGAGCATCCAGTGGTTGTGTTGGTACTGACCATCTAATCACATTCAGTAAGGGCTACATTCTCAGTAAGTTATGAGTATGCAGGTCTTTGAATTTGCGCAAGTATAATGCTGTGTTCCCTTGTACTGTCACACACAATTAGAAAATGATAGCTAAGTCTTGCAGTCTGACTCACAGAAAGTAGAAGATAGTGGACCCAGCATCAGCAATGGGAGTGCAATAATAACTTCACAGTTACCACAACAGAGGCTCTGGGAGCAATTTCTGTGCACAGAATAATGGGACTGCTTATATTCCCATACCTGTGTCCTATACATTCAGCAATATGCAAGCCGGCATATGCATGGCTTTATATCCAGCGGTTTGAAAGTATTTCTGAGGCTATTGTCAGGCTACTCACAACAAACTATATAATTTAGTTTTGCAATTACATTTAAAGAGAGGAAAAAAACCCAAACTGGTAGCTGCATAAAAAGTAATTAGATTCTATTATTAATCTGCTGTAGTTTTATAAATATTAAGATAGAATTAGCAAAAGCAATGAAAAATCTCTTTGAGGGCAGTATTCCATAAGAACAAGGCAATAATAATTGTGTTTATGAAAATGAGCACCTTAAAGAAGATATATTTACCTATGGAGACAAATCCAAACTGGACCGTTGAAAGGATGTGGAACTACAAAAGTACTGCAGAGTGCTAAAAAAACTACAGACAGAAGTAATTAGAAACTTACATGGAAGAAGTAGCCTAGACAGAGGAAAGAAAAAGTTAATCTCTCCATCTATGCTGAATATTTTTACTGCTACTTGGTCAAAAAGCAAAGATATTATTTTCTCTGTTAATATTTAATATCTTACTATTGTATATATCAGAGATATGAACAGATGCGTTATTAGAGTCAGCTAAATATTGGGTTTCTGTGTTCATTTCCGTTGTCTGGCTTTTAAATGTCCATTCAGTGTCTGTCCAGTAGATTCAGGAATCATAGCTGGTTTATTACCTGGGCTTAAGGCCCAGGCTGCAAATGTCTCTCCTGTAGTTTACAGAACCGTTGCATTATACTTCTTAGTGTCAGTCCTCCACATGCAAGGGCAATTAATCTGTCCTGAGACAATCTAGAAGAAAATATGTATTTCTTATATATTTGAATATCTAAATAAATGTTTAGGAATTATTTTGTCAGAAAGGCCACTGCTTTTCTCAACTGAAAATGTAAATTATATCTTATTTCTCTAGGGTTCACCACTTTTGAGGCCATTTTCAAATATTTTGTGAAATGTTAAATTCTCTTTAGAGTGATCATGAAGTTTACTCCGCACAGGATTGCTTATGTATTATCACATTAAGTGAATGTCCAAGTCTTCAGGTGCTTGGAAGGTTGGAGCTGATATGGGGTGAATCAGTTCATCTTCAGTAGTTGCATAGACCAGGTTGCAGCTGTGTCTGGATCATCTTGCAGTCCTTAACGTTTCATTCGCAGTGTCTGAGTGATGCAAGAAACACTGGTATCTCTGCTTTGTGGGTGGAAAATAAAAAACATAAAGTTTAATTAGGAACATTTAAAAGAAAAAAAGTATGTGTATCTCTGAAAGAGGGCTTTAGGCAACATTTAGCCTTCAAATCCCAAACTGCAATCCTAAGAACCTCTCCACAGCTGCTGTCTCATAATGCACGCACCTAAATTCATAAGCCCCTCGGTCCTGCAGACTCTTAAGTCCCCTAGACATACCGAGAAGCATTTCTGCTTGGACAAGGCTGACCAGCTCAGCATCTTTCAATTTAGAGATCAGATATGTCAGACTTTTGGTGCAGGCAGATACACAGCCCTGCCTGCACTGTGCACAAAGGCTGTAAAGCAATGCAGAAGTAGTTCTTCATATAACTAAGTGGCTTTTTAAAAATATGATCTAACAAGTGAGAGCTTATGTCAAATAAAAACAGAGAAAAATGTGGCTAGGATAATATGTCTGGTGTAAACTTCACTGGTCTGGCTTCACAGTTCTGGACTCTTCTTTCCAAATCTACTTTGGACAAATCAACAGTGCTGTGACCAGCATCAATAAGTTTTCTGATACTTTTCCAAGCTTCAGAAGGTTAGCTCAAATGCAACTGAACTTCTTCTGCCTCACAATCATTTATTCTCCTTTGGTCAACAGCCATGAAAAAAATGGAGAAAAAAAGCAGATCCGGTTATGGGCTGTGAGATTTGTGTGCAGGAGGTGTATGTGAGATAGCACGTGTGTGTGTGTGCTTCTGAAAGACAGAACAGACACTAAATAATGAATTTGGTTCTTCTTTCCTTCAGTGAAACAGCAGAGTGAGCTGAATTATTTGGTAGTCTCTTGTTACTGTCATTTCACAATGGGATTTTTTAAAAAATGTTTTGTAATTGTTTCCCTATTTGTGCTGGTGACTAGCAGCCAATACCCTGACCTGACTAGTTCTGTTGATTGTTGTATGGAATACTTAATCTCATATGGCCACTCATACCTTTTATAGCTAATATAATTTAATTACTGATTGGTTTTCCTCTTTTGTGTGTTTTTTGCCTTGGAGTGATTTCTGGAGATGTTTACCAGTAACTCTGATTTCTTTGCTAAAATATCATTGCTTCTTCAGTAGTTTGAAAATTCTAATAGATGAGCTCGTTGAAAGATTCCTTCCTCCCACTTTGTTCTAAGCAATATGTAATATGTACAAAGCTTTTGCTATAGGCATAAATTTTGGTATTCTGACATTCAATAAGCTGAACAAAAAATCTGGAGCAATCGTTGTGGAGACAGCAGGTTTCAGTGATAAATCACTGAGTTGCTAGAAGGATGAAATCTTAGCCACACTGAAGAAGTCCCCTAGATGTAGAAGTCTCCTCATATGTAGACCTCATTCCAGTTTGGGGTATATACAATAACTCACTGTGATAAAAAATTTGGCTTTCTATCTTGAATGCCTAAGGGCTTGAGATCTCATTTTTTAAAAAAATAGATGCTATGAGGTGTATATGTAATGATACACCAAAGTTTTAATGAAAAAGAAAAATTCCTAATTAGAATCAAGGACAAATATCTTCTTACAATGTCAGAAATACTATACTCCACAAAATTAATACATATTTCTGTCAGACACTGAAGGAAAGTAATATTTCACTAATTTGGCTGAATCTGCCCATTTTCCACTTCTTTCCACTTCCTTCTAACCAAATAATTTGTTTCAAATTTGACTGCTTTCTATATTATGATCTTGAACACCCTTCAAAAATTTGTTGCCAGATAACAAATTTTAAGTCAAGTCTGACTCAGAAGGTTTTTTTCTCTGATAAATGTTTGTATCTCTGGATGAGAGAAGTTCTGAAGGTATGACATTTGTGAAGAAAAAATATGGAAAATAGCTACTAAAACTCATTCTTCATCACTATTTACAGTAGCTATATGTTAAAAATATCTGCTGTTTAGATGACCATATGGGTAGCCTTCATTTTCAGAACAGATGTCTTTTAAGTTTCAGAAACAGAGAAGAAAAGGTACTGGAAAACCTTTTAGAGATAGTGCTTTTGATTTCTGTAAAATAACTGACTCTAAATGGATGATATTATTAGGGGAACATCCTCCTGTAGATCTAAAATGTAGAAATACCAGGTGGGAATAGGAGCTGATTTTTATCTTTAAAGGAAAAAACATTTTTTCATGTAATTCAAATGAGAAATCATTCAAATCTATTCTAGCTGTTGGGAGTTTGAGATTTTTGTGTATGTGAGTGTGTATGTTTCAGGAATGTATAAAATAGCCTGTGTGTATCCTTTGAGTGTTATGGTCCATGTTTATGATTACTGAGCTTATTTACTTTCTAATCAGTGTGCTAATCACTTCCAAGGTGGGGGCTATTAGCAAGTCATTATGAGCTAGCAGCAAGTAAATTAAATAGATGTGAAGAGCCACATGGTTCCTCATTTGCTTAGAACAGTAGCTCTGCAGGGGAAAAGGCAAGGCTTGAAGAAACACTGACAAGAAGTAATTTTGTGTAATGCTGGAAGTACTGTGTTTGCTATATTGCCAAACTTCTGTTTGGCTTCCTCAACAGCTCTGAATAGCAATGTATCATAGGTAGCTATGTTGTGATTATCTGGTGACTGTGCTATGATTGCATTTCTTTTGCAACAGGAGTATGTGCAAAGTGGTTAGTCTTCAGACCATTTCCTAGTGTATAGGACTGATACAGCTGGTTGTAGGTGGGGGTTTTCAGAGTTGAGGGGAAAGCCATACACAGATTATTTTTTTTTTTCTGCCCACCTCCTTTTTTTTTTCTTCCTTCTTTTTTTCTCTTTTTTTTTTTTTTTTTTTTTTTCCCCTTGGAATACTGCTTTCCTCTGTACTTGCAGAAAACAGTGTAGGACAAATGAGTTATTGCCAAATTTTTTAAGTTGCAGCCTGGACTAGATTCAGCTGAATAATAGCTGTTGTCAGTTTTCGCTTCGGAGTTCATTGTAAACAAAAATGTACAAAATCTGGACCTGCATTTTTAGTGCTCATGAAGTTCTGTTGTAGCCTGAACTGAAGGGTTGTTTTATGGCTTCATAACCTGATTAATGTCTACAGTATGTCCAAGTAGTGTGTTGGTGGAATATTACTGGCAGTATCTTCTACGTGTTCTATGGATGCAGTAAGCTAAGGCACATAATGTTCAAATTAGTTGTTCAGGCCTGTTTAAAATATCACAGGAAAAAACAGAATCAAATCCAGAAATACTAAGTCCCATCTCTTATCAAATAAACTGAGTTGTCTGTGATTAGGGAAGAAAGAGGACCCCTAAAACAGACATGTTTTTTCTGATTTGCTTGAGCATCATGTGTGCTGTCTTTAATTAAACTGAAAGATGTCAATTGTACGTGCCTTCGTATCTTAAGATTTCAGTAAAAACTGTAAAGATGAATACTGAATATAGGGTGAGCAGTTCAACTGAAAGCTTGCTAGTGAGGCTTAACTCAGGGTATTCTGTTACCTGGCTTTTCCCAAAGTCTTCTTTTTACTACTTCACAGAGAATCTTCCTTTAATATCCTTGACTCAATATTAATAAAAAATAAAATGTGGCTTAGGAATAGAGACCACATGAAATTTCAAGTGCACAGAGGCATGCCTGGAGTCAGATATGCCTTCCACAAGCAAGGAGATACCCTTGAACAGATCTGATTTAATTTGCTCTGATCAACAATAGCTGTGAATCCAATGTGGTTTGGGGCATAATTAGGTGATTGTTAATTGCTTAATGTGTTATGGAAAAGTTAGTAATAAGTAAGAGAAGCTTCTGTTGCTGATCTCAAAACCCATGAGTAATCCTCAAGATCAGCAGTGGGATCATGGCTGACTCAGCTCTATGTAATATCTATAAACCCATTAGCAAAGTCAGAGGCTGATGAATTATTCTGGAGAGAACTCAAGGGGAAAGTGATTTCCTCTGTCATTAGTCAAGACAGAGCAATAAATGTGGTCTTACTTTGATTTGCTGTCCCTGGTAGCCTGCAGGTTTTTCACTGACTTCTATCATCTTCTCCTTCAACATCTGCTCTGTGCTTACCTCACCAGCCAGCCATGAGCTAGAAGATGCATAGGCTCTGACTCTTGTTAAAGCAGAGGGCTATTCTAATGCATTGGATAATTTGGCAAGGCAGAAGGAAGCAAATCAAAGGTAGCTTAAGGTTAGGGGAAGTCCAGCAGGTGTGGCAGAAACTTGTTTTGACTGGATGAAGGAAAGGATGGGTTAGGGGAGCAGAACCACCACTCGGGGCAGAAAATGGTTCTTAAACTGTCCTTGAATATGAACCAGGGTAGGGTAAGCATTCCCACAGTGACATTTAAGGAAACAGAACAGAGTTTGTCATCAAGAGGGACTTTTTTTTTATCCCTTGTCTCATTTTGGGAGCAGAGATGCATAAGGCTTTCCAGAACTGAGAGGCAGGAAAAAAATTGGTTGGGATCAAACAACTGTCACCTTATGTAATGCTTGACCTTTCTACCTTATTTCTAAGTAGCCATTAAGTTGTAATTATAGTCTGACTTATAATCAAAGAACTGTTTGAAACAGAAAAGAGCTGAATTTTGGGGTTTGGAAATGTAAAAAATTATATGTTTGATGACCTCAAAACCTTTTCTTCCACATTTTTGTTATTTTACTGGAATCAAGTACTTTCTTCAAAGTGCATCAGCTTTGATAGATACATTTTCCACTATAAAAATACTTAAAATTAGAAAAAAATAGCGTTTTTTTTTTAAGATCTCTAAGTATGTCAGAGAATGTTCTACATGTGAAGGATAATGTGCCTTTTTTGCTATGGAGATCATAATGAAACACAGATATGTTATTTTTAAATCAAGAGGTGGTATACAGGTACTAGGGTTCAAATCATGCTACTTGAAATCAGCATGCATTTAGATCAGCTGACTTATGTACTCTGCTGAAAATTAACTGTGTTTTAGCATCCTCACTATAAATTTTTGTAATTGGTTTGTGTACCAATATTGGACAGTATGGACTGTTGATGGCCTCGCAGAGCTTGTAACTGGAATGTCTTTATTTGACCGAAGAATGGTATGTATTAGCCTACTGTGCTCATATAAAGGAAGTAATCTTTTGCATCTCCATAGTCAGTCTTTAGTAGTGCTTATCTCAATTGTAAATGCAAAAGATTTTGCTGTTTCTTTTGTTGTAATTTCTTCTCAGCGAGCATCAACTGAAAATCATAATTAAGACTTCCTACTGCAAAAGGTATTAATTTTCATAATATTTGGTGTTCTGTCAAAAATGGAAAAGTCTCACCATGAAGACTTTTATAATTAAGACAGTTATAGCTGCAATTTACGATTCAGTCCAGCAAGTATCAGACAAATAATAACATATTTAGATACCAGTTTCAGTGCTATATTAATGCAGATACAAGCTGCTCAGTGTGAAGAAATGTTTTCCTTGGACTAGAATCAGACTGAAGAGGAACATCTTTCTCTTCAAGGGTAAGAAGGCTTTTTTGCTGTGAAGCTGTGGAAGTTATATGCAATTGCAGTCTGAACTGCGCAGGCATGGCCTTTTCAGGGTGAGCTCTGATGTCTCTTAACAAGTGAAGCTCTAACCACCCTGCCAGGAACTGGTTTGGTGACCTGGGCTGGTGTAGTTTGTGGAACATCCTTTAGGAATACACGTGTTAAGTCTATGACTTTTTTTTTGAACTAGAGCCCATCTTCTGGAAAGTGAACCCATTTGTATTTAATGTCTGTAATTAATGGAGAATCCTCGTGTCTGTAAGTCATTTCAGTGTGTTTTTGGCACTGCTAGTCATGCATTATTTCCAGTCTAATCTTGTTTGGATTTGGTGTATGGTCTGTAGAGCTCATCTGTGTCTCTCTTAAAGATCCATCTACTTTTCTACATTTGTCCAGGTTACCTTCATTTAAATGAAATTGGTATTGCAGCATAGCTTCATGACTGTTAAGCCATCATTATTGCTTCCCCCTCCCCACTGTTTTAAAGTAACCCTGCCAGCTCTCAGCCTGTTATTTCTTTCTTAGTGGTAATACATACCTCCATGTTGGCTGTGCAATGAACATGGCAGGCAAATGGGTCCAAGATAAAAACATCTTCCTTTTGATTGCAGCTATTGTCTTTCAACTAGCCTGCTTAAAAGTGCCGCACACTGAAAATTTGTGCTAGGCCAGAAATGATTGCTCAGCAACAGCGAGGAGGGCTTCTTTCAGATGTAGTACCAGCTCAAAACAATAGGGAATTAACAGCACTAGTTTGCTGCTAGAAGGCATACTTTTGGGGCACAGAACATAATGTTTTTTTCTGAACGTAATCTGGACAGATCAAAAAAAAAACTACACATTTCGATTCAAGACTACCCACAGGCTCATGTGAGCGCAGAGCTTCATTGGTTTGTACTTATCTACTCTTGATTGGCTCTCCTGGAGATAACCCTCTACTTGGGCAAATAATTTCTTGCTTGGTTATCAGCATGCATTGTGATGTAATCTAGTTTTTCCTACCCTTTCCTCCTCTATTCTGAGGCATGGATTGCTGTGAGTCATCATCTGGCTTTTCTAGCTTTCAAAACGTGCCTTGCTCAAAACCTATGTGAAGGAAAGATTTTTCATTGTGCTCATTATTCCATAATACATGTAATCCTCGACCAAAAGCATTGGATTGATTATGCTCTCAGCAGCTGTTTCGTCTGAACTGCACTTTCCCAGAGATCACTCCAGGTTGATTCTACCATCTGTGAGATAAAGAAGAGAGAATTTCAAACAGTGAAGTAGTTCAAATGTCAAAACATATTTTTGAAAGGCAATTAAAACTGATTATTTGCAGAGCTCATAATTACAGCGTGGCCAGCAGTGTAAAAAAGCTACTGAGGTTAATAGTTTCCTCCATACTGTACCAGATAAGCAATTTGAATGTCTCTTTAGAGTCCTTTGTGGCTGTCTGTTTTAATGAGCTTTCAAAATAATTGCCCCAGTCTCTATTTCAGACACCAGAAAGTCTTCGACTTTACTGCCAATTGGGGAAAATCCGGTAACATCAGGGTAAAGAACCCTTGAGATTCTTTGCTGGCTGACAAAGTTGTTAGTGTCTATTTAGAGTACAAACACCTGGGCTGATTTCTTTTGGTTTTTAAGCGCAAAGCACTGAAAACATATATAAAAGAGGTGGTGCTCAGCATCTTGGCAAGCTAGGCCCATCAAAAGTGTACAGAATCATTAATGGGTTATTTTGAGACACCAAGCACCATTTTATACCAAAATGATTTTTTTCAGTAAACATTAACTAGATGTAAATGTGTTCTATTGTGGTTGCAAATATAGGACTCAAAGAGAAGGTCTTGGTAGTCACAAAACTTGATTCTTCAAAAAAGTTTAAAAAACTCCAAGTCTAGTAAATCAATCAAAAGATGAAAAGGGGACAGGCAACAGGGAAGATCAGTGCAGTCATGCAGCAAGAGAGATACCCCATAAAGGGGATTTATACTGCAGACCTGTGTGTACAAAAGCAGTGCTCAGTTTCCTCACCAAATTCTTTAACTGTATGTGTTCACATAAATACACAGTAATTCCCATCATCATGCAACCAAGAGCAGCATGAGCTGTGGATCTTACACAAATGCAGTGGGTTCTCTTGTGGCTGCATGGGAGCTTTGTCCTCATCAGGAGCTAGAAGGATATCTAGTGTCACTCTGCTAGCGGCTAAAAAAGACATCCAAGTCGTGCTTTGCTTGAATTTGAACTCTTTCTTGAATCTGAACAGCTGCTTACTTCCTTGCTGTGAAACAACAAAATAGGTGTGATGCCAACTTTAAAGACTAACTAAAGTAGCTTGTTTATACTGGAACACTATCGTATTTGTAAACTCAACAGAACACATTAAATGGACAGCTGTAGTCCAAGATGCCATACACTCTCTTTCAGTCACATCCTGGAGAAGTTGTTTCTTGACTGATAAGTTAATCATAAAGTCTTGCTCATTCAGCTTTTCAGTTATGTGCTACAGGTGTCAGGTCAGTGGAATTTTGTGATCTTGTTTGATGCTTTCTGACATATACCAACTAAGGCATCTGAGAAATTATAAGCCAATGAAGGAAATTCAGTGTCTTAAGAGAAATCATCCATTCAAAACGAAATTGGTATTTTAATCTTCCACTTCTTACAAAATAATGTTTATTTAAAGATTCCTCATAGAAATGTAGGCAAATAACTGAAATACTCCACACATAAGAGCAGAGATTACAGGATTCCAGTTGCATGTAAGCAAATTATTTCCATGCGTGTAATAAAGGCCTAAACAAATAGGCACTTGAGCATGGAAGTGATAATTATATACAGTAATGTCTTGTTCTTATCTACCAAATCACGTATCTTGCATGTGTAAGTGCTTTTTGTGTAGGAACACATTTGTGTAACCTCTGCCTAGGGCCTTTTTCTTTGTCTTCTCTCATGGGAGAAGGTTAGTTCAGCTCATTTCATTGGGTGCTCAGTGCGCTCTGCAGCTTTTGCCCATTTGATTCAATTTTCTTATTCTTGAGAGACTAGATTTTCAAGAGCATTTTATGAATTAGATAATGAAGTTCCCATTTTTAATACTTTCTCTTGCAGTTTTTTAAAGAGGCTAATTTTTAGTTTTATTAGGAACTACAGAAAATGGAGAAGGAAGAATCAGATGTGCAGGTCCTACAAAGCACTGAGGGAGTCAGGGCTGTCTGTAAGGACCTACTATCTCCATTCAGAACAGCATTACCCACCCAGGTCTGCATTTACATTGTATTAGTGCTTTATTAAATACCTTTCTCCAGCCTCTCTCTCTCCCCCCCGACTCCTTCCCCTGCCTCTCTCTCTTGTCTTTGTGATCTTAGCACCTTTTTTGATGTGTTTTTTTTGGAAGTTTTTGTTAAATCCTGTGCTTGAAAGCTTTCTGAGAAAGCTCTGAACCCAGTGTGCCTTCTGGTCATGTATTGCTATGTTCACACAACACTTCCCATGGTTCAGCATAACTTCTAGGAAGACGGCATTATAAAGCATGTACGCAAGATCTTTATTCAGAAATTATAATAGCGTATTAATGTTTCCACATCCATCTTAAGTCACAATGTTTCTGTAGAAGTCGAACTGAAGGAAATGAGTCTGCATAAAAGGGATTCTTCTGTCTTGCAGAGAAATCCTCTTTAATTTGAATGTTGACTGTGGCTTGGTGCCAATACATCAAGCTGTGTTGCAACGCAAGGAAGTATAAAATAGAACCTTAGCTGTATGAAATTGCTCAGGCCTCTTCCTCCCACTGCATTGTTCTAAGAAAATTGAGTGTGGAGGGAAACTAATTAGTATGAAGAAATGTTGGAGGCTGGCTCCTCTGGTCTGTTAGGGCGTTTCAAGATGTGCTTCTTCAAGTAGGGGACAGCTGCTCCCACTGCAGGAACCACTTCCTTCCAGCAGACGTCTGCAGAGAAAGGTAACCGAGGCCCATGCACCTGGTTCTGTTGCAATGTTTTATCTTCCCAGGTGCTCCATAGTACAGCCAGCAGAATGAGCAGCCTCAGAATACAGAATGCTTTGCAATGCTTATAATTTTAGCTATCCAGAGAAACCTCATAGTGGTATGCATGTTGTACATGTTTAACTGGAGCAGTTATATCTTTATGTTCTCAGGAATGTTTGTAACAGTATTTATCCAAAAGAACTGCTGTGTTGAGTGATTAATTATGTAATGCCTACAAATGTAATTGCCAGCCGCATTTTAATTAGGCATCTCTTAACTTCATGTTCCAAAATGAGTTTAGTAATCATTAAATTACATTTTTTTTCCCCTTTATATAAGATGCTACCTAGCCTCTAACAGGCTTGATTGAAAACTATTTCCTGTAACAGCCAACAGCTTGGCATTCGCACGCATGTAGGAGATCCAGGTTTAATTCCGTACCTGAAGGGCCTTAGTGACTTGAATCAGTCCTAGCCGAGTGACCCAATTTCTGGGCTAAATAGGAGGTATGTGGAAAGGTTGTTTTGGGGGCCTGAAGCTGAGGACTATTTGACGTCACTTTGCATGGGGGGGAGGAGGAACAGTCTGAAAGGAGCTCCAGTTTGCTCTGAAGCAGAATAACTTTCAGATACCTACCTGCCTTTCACAGGACAGATTCTTCTTTTGCCTGATTTACCTAATGATGCTAAAATGCTGGCATCTCTGAAAGGAAATATTTGTCCATTCACAATGGTAAGAAAACTACTACTAGATCTTGGTAGTAGTAATTTGCATAAAGACTTGGAGTAAGTGGAAGTTTTCTTTGCCTTTGAGATACTATTTCTGACAGCTTACAATAAACCTCAGAGAAATTAATGCTTATGTTCCCGCACAGGTCTTATACTATTCATCTTAGGAAGCAAGAATTTGTCATTTTGAACTGTATAGCTTCTGCTTTACCCAGCCAGATTCTGTGAAACTCTAGGGAATACAAAAATGTTGGCCTTTCTACGATGCCAAGATATAAACGTGACAATCTGGGAAGATGAAATAGCATGGTTTTAATGGAGAAAAATACCCGAGTTGAACTTGTCCATATTTTAGATGCTGCGCTTGATTTGTTACTGTGGCTTATTTTAAACATGTTTCCTAAGTGATGTTTGCATTTGCCCATGAAGTTTATTCAGCCTCAAATGAAGTTAACAGCACATAAAATTCTAAGGATCATTTTTAACCTTTATGTTAATGTTTCATTGTTGCCAGATGAAAGCCACCATCCAGTGGAAAACATTTACTTATAACAATTCGAGATCAAATCCTAAATCGTTGTAGCAGGCCTCGAATCAGTGCATAGCTGGAATGTGAACATCACTGCCATATGCTGAAACGTACAGAGGTAGAAGAGGAAGCCAGGAGGCTGTAGCCATCTTCTCAGCAGCCCACTCTGCATCCAGTGCGATCTAGGCATACCGGAAACCTGGGGGCTGCTCTCTGAATAAAATTGCAAATGCTTGCAAACATATGAGCACTTGAGACAAAGTAATGGGAGACTAGAATCCCTCTCTCTCTCTCAAACACTCAGCTTTAATGCACCACATTAATACTACTTAAATGCCAGAGACCGGCACTTCATTTTTTGCATCCTAGTAAAATGAATTGTTCCTGTGCTTGATTTCATTTTCTTGACTCTTTACCTCTAAGCAGCACAAGAAAAAATTGATAGTGCTTACCACATAGGGGGGGAAAAAGGGGGTTTATTTGGGGGGAGAAAGCCTTGAAATGGGGCACTGTTGCCACTGTTTTGACAGAAAACAAAAAAACATTTTGACCTGTTACATCAGCACCTTTCAAAAAAAATCAGTTTGGTAGTTTAAGAAATATTTACAAATACTGCATTAAAGTAAGTTGGTTGTAACAATAGTAAAATATATCTTGAATATTAGATTCTTACTTAATTTTCCTGGGTGTTCATTGAGTTGAACCATCCCAAACAAACCAGTAACAACTTCCTCACCCCAATATAATTTCCTTCTACCTTGCTACATTCCTTGTTTCATTTTACTAAAGAAAGAATTAGCTGGAGAATGGGAGGAGGCAGACTGAAATTTATCTTCTAATATTTTGGCCAGGGTGCATCTGCTACTGATATAATTTGAACACAGTTGAATTTAGGAATTTGTCTATACTGGAATTTAATTATTTGTTTTCCTCAACATTGAAACTTGCACTATGTGATAAAATGTACAGTAAATAACTGTGCTGGTTTTCTGATTTTTTTATCTTCTTTCCTCCAGTACTCAGTTTTGATTTGAGTACTCAATTTCATTTGTATAGGATTCAACTACTGATAACCTTGATTGCAAGCAAAACCTCCCACTTAGGCCTTTGCAAAGTGTGAGTAGTGACATCAGCTTTTATTTACACTTTAACTGAGGAGAACGATCTACTTCCTAGTGAAAACTGAAGGTAGCATCTGATTTTTCCTTCCTGTTAATAGCACCACAAACTGTGTTAGTCTAGACTTTATATAGTAAAGCTTTGACTTTTCCAATAGCTGGCAAATGATGCTTTCATGTTCAAGTCATCTGTTTAATCTCAGAGCTTTGTTAAACTAGGCAAATGACATTGCAAAAATCTTTCTATAATGAAAACTGGAATACTAGCTGCTACAACAGCAATCTATTACCTAATTGTTATTAAATGCCAACATGCTGTGGTGACACCTTGTTAGATGTGATACAATGTTGTGCACAGCAATTACCAGCTCTACGCTTACTTTTTCACCTGCTGGAATCCAGCTGGGTATATAAGTTTTGCTACTGTTTTCCCAGCAAGCGAGTCACCAACTTGCCATCAACCTGGCTTTCTCTGAACTCTCAGGCACTTGAGTGTAGAAAGAGTTGCATTGTACCATCAGCCTGAGTGAGAGAAAGCAACTTCTTACTATAACTGCTGACCCAGGAGATTATGACTCAAAATTAATAAATCGCTAGACCTGATTCTGTCAGCTTTGAATCTGGTCATGCAACATCAATCAGCTTGTCCTTTACAAAACTTATAAATGCATGTTTTGAGAATAGTTTCTGGGATATGCTTGCAAAAACTTAATTAGCAGTGAATTAAGCCCCTACCGCAGTCTAATCAGCCATGCGAAGAGCAGGATGAAGCCAGACCCCACCAGACAGGTCTCACAGCAAGTTCACTGCTCCCCTCACAAACACCACCGCCTCTTCAGCACTGAAACAAAACACATGTAAATCAGCTGCAAAGTAAAGTCAAGGTCAATAACATGGACTAACTCTGTTCAGTGCACAGCTGGTCAGCAGTGTATGCCTTTTCCAGCTAAGGGTGGCTAAATAGAGAATCTCACCAACAAAGCACTGGGGGTGGGGAAAAATCCCCCCCAAAATTTGTCATTCTCAAGGCTGTAGGTTGAAATGCCGTCAGGTCCAAAGAGGATGTAGTCCACACTAATACAGAGTGCAAGGAGAAGACCACCCTGCTCTTTTTCTTCTTTCTGTTAGTAAAATTGTTGTGTAGGCTTTCTTCATGTGTTCAGGCTGCCTGCAAACACTGAGCCTTGGATCTTGGCCTATCTTGTCAAATATTGCCTTGTGATAATATTGAAAATATGGGTGTTGTGTAGTTATCCAAGATACAATGATTCAGCAGGTACCATGGCCTCTCAGGTGGGCAGTTTGGATGTAATACGGCTAGATGGTGGATTTGCCTTGAATCTTATTGCATTCAGTACTGGTGCTATACTCCCCTCCCCATGATGCAGTCTTCCCTTTCTGGCTTAAAATGCAATAATCAGGTTATGAGTATTATTTCCAAACTTAATTGGTTTAATTTAATTAGTTTATCATTAGCTCTGGATCAGGACCTTGATGCAGTACTCTCTCTGCTATGCTTCATTTAATTATATTTAATGCAATCTCTTTGTTTCCCCAGAGGCTAAATAAGCCTGCAGCCAAAGACTCAAAATCAATACAGACAACTATTCTCAGCCCCTGTGTTTTCAGGTAGGTCTGGAAGAACCAGACTTAAAACATGCATTGGATCTACTGTTTAGGTCCCTATCTCTCCATAGTAGTACATGACCCCCTAACCTGGCAGCAGGAAACCAACCAAATTTGATATGAAGAAATTATTCTTTCTCTCTGTACATCTAATAGCCTGGTCTGGTACCTTTTTTTGCTGTTTTACCTTCCTTTGCACCATTTCTTCCTGCCTGGTCTTTCTACATTCAAATGATTATTTCAACTGAGAATTTAGTTTTATTTGAAATGTCTGCGGGAGACGTGCATGGTACTGAGTGCCTCCACAGAGCACGTGGGTGTTCAGTTAAGTCTCATTTCCACATTTATGTGCTGTAATTGTTAGTTGTCTAACAATACTTACCAGAAGTGTCCAATTAATCATTTTTTTTCCCATTCTCCAGCACAAGTGGAATTCTGCTATTGCCAATGAGTGCTTATGTTTACCACCATTACTGTGGCTCCACTTCTCATACAAGAAAAGTTAGTTTTTGTGCCCTGGTGACTGTCCTGCTGTTTCCTAGGATACTTTTCACAGAAGCCCAGAGATGCCTCTTTCAGCAAAAGAGGTATTGCTAGTTGCCTACAGGTATTGTGAAAAGGGCAGAGAGCAAGTGGTTTGAGCTGAAGACAGGGGAAAACAGTGTGAGGAGAAAAACTGATAGAATCTCAAGTTGACAGAGTCTCAAGTTGTGCCGGGGGAGGTTCAGGCTGGACATTAGAAAGAACTTCTTCACTGTAAGAGTTGTTAAGCATTGGAATGGGCTCCCCAGGGAGGTGGTGGAATCACCATCCCTGGAGGTGTTCAAAAAACATTTAGATGTGGCACTTCAAGACATGGTTTAGTGGGTTTAGTGGGCATGGTGGCATCAGGTATACGGTTGGACTTCATGATCTTTGAGGTCTCTTCCAACCATAATAATGATTCTATGATTCTAATCTGATGCCAAGGAAATTTGCACCCATCTCTCTTTCCATATCGCTTTCTTAGAGCAGCATCAGCTCCTGTTTGCCTATTTTTACTTCCTCCACACACATCCTCTACAACTGAGTACTGAATGGCAAAGTATGTCTTCAGGTTTCACTGCTGGACATGTTACAGGAGAAGGAGATCACTGTGAATGAAGTTCCTCAGGACAAAAGCAATTATCAAGACTGAACAAATTAGCATTTCCTCCAAAACCTGGAGCTTCTACAAGCATGAGAAGTGTGAAGACTAACTGGGGATGTGACTGGAGGTGAAGGGAGAATATAGATACTCTTTTCTTGCTGGGTGAGATGCTCAGAGCAGGGTTGAATTCCCTCTGCTTTGGAGAAAACCTGGCTTCCTAATATGTCTCATGTGTCACTGTGCTCTATTTTTGCAGGTGGGTTTGGTGCAGTAGTAAAAGCCAACAAGGGATTAGGTAAGAGTCTGGTTAAAACTTCTCTTGTACAGAAGGATTACATGTTCTTCTGGATGTTTCTGTAGTGCTATGAGGACCTTTTGCCCAAGCTTCAATTAGTATAACCCTTTATTAGCACATTTCACCCAGAAATACCAAATGGTTTTATAAAATTAGCTCTATGGTCTTGCTGTAATGTTCACTAGGGATTTATTGTAACTAAAACTGATTAAAAATGTTCCAATGAAATTATTTCCTGTTGGATTATATATATACTCTGCAGCATTACAATATTTCGTCTTTTTTTGCCCCAGGAGCCCAGGGAGCCTTGAGGGAGAATGCTGCCACATGGTGTAGAGCCAACCTGGAGCATTCAAGAGCAGCCCAACAGGACTTGAACAAGATGGCCAAAGCTGTAAGTGGTTTTGGCTGCATGGAAGGAAAACCTGAAGGCAGAGTCTCCAGGAAAGAGAGGGTCCTGTCATTTTGAAAGGCCGAAATAAGTCTTTTGCAATTCTCATTCTGTGATGACAGATTGCAACAGTCCTTCTGATAAAGAACAACTCTTCTTTTTTTCTTTTTCTGGAATTTCAGACTTGTTTATTCCAGCCTACCCTCCTCCTCTCCTCATACACAGAGGAGTGGAGGCATTACCAATGTCTAGCTTTTCCAAAATCTCCTGGGAAATATAGCATATAGCCAGCAATAAAGACCAGCAGCTGTTATCATTGCTTTCTGTTATGATAAGAATACAACCCCTGACACTCTCATTTTTAAAAGGCTTCCTCCCTTCCATGATGAGCTTAGAAAGCTTCTTTTAATAAATGGATAAGATTAGTCAGTAATGATTCTTGAACTGAATTGCCTTTGGACTAGCAAACCACTTGCTCTTTTCTACTGGGCTTTGTTGTACGATTGGGGACTTTTAATTTGCTAATAGGTGACTGAAAATGCAATTTTTTTAGAACTCCAGAGTCTGTGTGTATGGAATCATACTGTGCTCCTTCTTCAAAGAGACATTGTGTAATCCTTGCTTTCTTCAGCTTCAGTAGGGTCACTCATGACCTTACATCAACTCTCTGAGTATGTTGTGGTACTCTGCTTTAACTAGTAGCGTTAGTACTAATTATGACCCATGAACCCACTTATTTCTACTACAAGCAAGGAACATTCATGCATTTGAAAGTCACTGTGCTTGGACATACTTTAATTATGCCCTGTATGAATATTTTTCAACATCAGCATCTCACTAATGTGTTGGTTAAAAAATACTAATCATCACACTTTTGTTTAAGACCTACAGCAAGCCAAAGTTATAGTTTACTATTTTCAGGTGTCTGACAGCAGCTCCAATAATTAAAAAGAACCAGAGCGGCAAGGCCTATTTATAGGTATAAATTCAAAATAAATACAGAATAAGAAAGAATTATGACTTTGAGAACTACTGCTTTTAAAACAAGTTATGGAAGCATAACCTACTGTGGAAATGATATGGCAGAGTCATGAATATATTGCATGGTATATGGCTGAGCTAAAGTCAGTACTTGGAAATCATTAGTTTTTAAAATAATGCTACTTTTGGAAAGCGAAGTTGCCTGAACAATCTTTAAAGCAGGCAACACATTTTCCTTAATTCCTTTATAGCTTAGGAACCAAAATGTTTGTGACTGAATCCTCTTTTTCACTGTCTTTTCTTTAAAGACTTTCATGCCATTATAAGAAAACTTTTACTGTCTTGCATCTGAGAAAAGATTCACAAAAAAATTGAAAAGACTTTACAAGTGTGGGAAGTATGATACAGAAATTTAGAGGCAATAGTCAAAGTCATCTCAGTGTAGCAATCGTGCTTAAATATATGCTGAATTTTAAGCAGTTAAATTAATTGGATCAGGATGAAAAGTGGCGCATGGAGTGATTTTGGAATGAACAAAGGAATTCCTAACCTCTTCATACTGTTTGTACTGTAACAGAAAGTCATAGTCCAATTCTTCAAAAACCAGACATGGAAAAGGGAACGGTGGCAGAATTTTCTGCTTTGAGCATTACATGGCACAAAATATCAGAAGTCCTCCATTTTTTTTATATGGAATACACATTTGTTTCAGATTTCCACTAAGCTCTAGAAACTGCTCAAGAAGTTGCAGTGGAAGCAAAGCATGGTGAATAAAAGAACTCATAAGGGCAAAGCATGCTTAGTAGTATAAATCATTTAAAAGATGGTGGAGTATATCATCATGCATTTAGTGAACAGATTTTCTTGTTAAAATATACTTTGCAGTAATGACTGCAGCATTGCTAGAGGAATATATTAGCATTAGACTGACGATTTAAAGGTGAAATGAACTTAAAAAAATGTGATTGGCTGTTAAAGAGCAAGATACATAAGAGGAAGGAGTAGTAAATTGCCAGAATAACATTCTCAGTCATCTTAAATGGAACCTTAAGCAAAGAGACACTTATACAGTGTAACAAGGTAAATTGCAGTTTATTCACTGACAAGCATTCAGGAGGGAATTTTTTTGAATAATAGTTTATTCAGTTTAGATGTTTGGAAGACATTGTCTATTTTGGTTTTAATGTTTCTAATAGCTGTTAGAACCATCCAAGGAGATTTTTTGTGCTTCTTGAGCCGTTGAGATCGGAATTTCCACCCTGTCCTGTCTTTGGTTGTTTTTTTATCATGAAAGGTAACCAGAGTAGTTTGGGTACCTCCCAGGAAGTTAGTTTACATGTTTATGAGAACTCAGTTAGAGCTGAGGATCTCCTTTCAGTAAATAATGTAACTGTGCATGGCTGTAGAGAAGAGGAAGGCACATGGGCTTGAATCAAACAGTATTGTCTTAAGCATAGGATCAGCCACAGTGCTCCTTGAGCTCTGAAACTAGCAGTGACTTTCGTCTTGCTTAACTTCAGATATAGCGCCTGCCATCTAAGTTAGTTGTGCTAAGCTCAGTTTATAGTCATGGAAGACAATTAGGCACAACTGGACCATGTTTCAGCTGAATTCTTTTGGCACCTACTGTGAGATGAGAAAAGTTGAGCCTTCCACTCTTGTGAGGAGGTTCCACTCTGTACTCCGCTTCCTGATGTCTGTTGGCTGTTTGGCTGAGGTGCATGTAGTGCAATGAATCACAGACTCATTTGTGCCACCAAGTACAGTTAGGCCCATCCTCATGTCCAAGTTGAAGCTTTAATTAATGAGTCATTGAAATAGCTGACTCTCCTCTCTCAGGCTGGGCCCTCCGTAGTCCTGTAAGACTATGCCTGAAAACCCTGATGTCTTGAGGACAGGATATCAGCAAAGAGCCTGCCCTGCTGCAAGAGGAGTGATGAGGGAGGGAGACAGTCTGGATCTCCCTGGTGTTTGCCATGAGACTGATGAGCTACACACAAATAGCACCCTGCCAGCTTTCTGAGATATATGCGCAGATTGTAGTCTGAGCACATCAACAGGATGTCAGGAGGTTCATTGGACCAAGGATGAAGGCTCTGACAACAGTCAAATGCATACTATAAGTGTACTTCTGTGCCCTTGACTGAAGCATTTAAGCTCTGAAATGCTCTCTTCCACTGCCCCTGGGACATCTTAGGCAGCTTTGACATGCATTGATTATTTAATTCAGTTTTACTTTACTTTCCTGCCTATTAAGGCCTTAGTTTATTACCTAGCTGCTCGTGGTGTATTGTTGTGGCTCCTTTGTCATCACCTGTATCTGATAAGAACTTCTACTTCATCTACTTTTCATTAGGAGGATGGGTTTTGATCATTTTAAATATACAAGTGTTGGGCATTCAGTAAGACAATGAAGAAAACTTGGAATGGAACATAAGGTGCATGATGGTCTTTATTTTGTCTGACAGTCTTGGTATGTCACTTTAAAGCTTTGTTTTATCATAAGATCACAGCAGAACACTGCAACCTTCTGTGTAATATCAGTCATAGGAATAATCAGCATTAACTCCTTATTATACTAGGACATCTGCTGGAAAAATGTCTGACAGAATTGATCTCGTTTAAGATTGAATGATGTTCCCAGGCAACCTGGGACCATTACAGACTTTTCATTCCCTTCTCTATCAAAATAAAAACATGAACAATTAGTTGAGAAGAAAAAAGAAAAATGAATGCTTGTCCTTCTGAGAAGAATGAAAAGGCTAACACCTGATATAGGCTGATTTAAGTACTGCAGGATGTCAAGATGTATTGATATGAGCACATAAGAACCTATATGGAATGTAAAAGAAGTAATTTTTTTTTTTTTGTTAGGGGCTAAATTTTGTTACTTGAAAAAGAAAACCCCTGTAAGGATTAAGGAAGGATGGGAAGACAATGTCACTCTGGTTACCTTATGTCAAAGAACTTAAGGATGTGCAGATGACAGCTCTTTAAAAAATGGTTTCAAGATACTTTTAAAGCATTCATTTAGGAATAAGCTAAGTACTTACCATATTTTACTAGATTAGTAGCCTAACTCACTTCTCATCTTTAGAGAGTACAGTTTCTGCATTATTGATAACAGTGAGTTTAAGGTATACTTCAGTCAAAGCAGGACACACTTTCAGAATTTCTATTGTATGTGTCAGTGCTTGCTGGGCATAAAAACATCTGTTCAGGAAAACCGTGAGCAGACTTAATGCAAACAAAAAAAGTCATAGATGATAACTTTTCAGTTTAATCAAAGAGTTGAAAGTCATGAAGGGCCTTGGCAGTCTGGAAGCAGGTTTGTTTGACTGCAGTGACAAATGCCTTTTCGTTCATACCATGTCATATTCTTAACTGAATGTATTTGATTTCTCTTTGTAAATTCCCATAGCACATGTTTTTGTATACATTTGTCACTGTCAGCACTTGGGCTGGTTATATTGCAGTCCAAGTACATTCTCTGTCTTCGAGATCTAATTCTTCCCCTCATGGACAGTTCTGGTAACTGGGGTTGCCTTGCGAACAACTGATGGTTTTCTCTTCCATTTATTTCCATCTCTGTTAGCCCTGACATTGGACTCCTGTTTATTATTCTTCTATTTCTGTAGAGAAAAAAAAAGTCTCGTATTCCACCATGAATAATATACTTTTCTCAAATAAACCCACATTCATTGCTAATCCTTGCAATTCTCCCCTTTCCAATGTGTTGAGTAGTCTTTTTCCTTGCATTTTGCTTCTTGTTGCTTTCGTCTTCTGCTGGGAATATTTTAAGTAGCTTATCACTAGTATTCTCTTGATTGCCTGAGATTTGGATTTGTGTTGAGTAACCTGAAAATAGCCTCATCTTCTAGAATTGATATGAGAACTCTAAATGGGGATTTTCCCAGCTGTAGCAGATTTGTATTTTTCTGACTGCTGCTCCACCTCTTCATTTTTATTATAGGGGAAAAAAAAAATCAGTGTCCTTCTAGGTAATTTCTTTCACTTTCTTTAATTATTAAACCTTATGTTGAAAATGATGCAATTGCTCCATCAGGCTGCTAGCTTTACGATGGAGCCCAAGCGGTGAGAAATTGTGACATAACACATTTCACACTAACTGCATCCCTTGAACGTGTGAAGTCTCTCTTGCAGACAGCTCAACTTTAGCAATTCTGCAGTAACATTTTTACTGCAGACTGGATTTTCTCTTTCAGCTTTTCTAGGAAGTCTTTCCATTTTGAAGTTGTACTCCTTGCTTTATTTTTTCTGACATCTGATTTTAAGCTGAATGCCCCTTTGTGCTCTGGCTGTGACTGCAGCTCTCTAGCTATCTGCTTCTCATTCCCTCACTTCTCCATGGATAGCTTCAGGCACAGTAGTTAAGTCTTGCAGGTCAGTAACTTTACTTCTTACTACAAGAATCCTGAATGTCAGATTGTTCCTCAAATAATAAATAGTAGCTGGTCCCTAGTGCCTGCTTCAGGCCAGTTGGTTTTACATTTCTCAGTACCTTTCCTGTTTTTCTCCATTTGGGCTGAGAGACCTCTGTTCAGAGCAAGCTAAAATAGTCTCTTCCGTGAGATTTTGAGAACCAGTATTTACCTTTTAATTTGAGAGCTGTTCTTCATTAACACAGTGCTCTGCTTTTTTATTTTTTTCTCCTGTGGCGTGTCATAGGGTCAGAGCTAATGGGCTTTAGCTGTGTCTTCAGAGCTCAATTGTAAATATCCATCTTAGTCCACAACTCTACAGTTCCCTGCAGTGGCTGAATCCAGAAGGGATGTTACATAGGTAAGGATGTTCATATATTTTATGCATTCCATTATGTTGACTTTTTAAAGGCAAATTACTGATGTAGTGAGGATGCATGTCACATGCATGGTCTTTAGGGTGTTACTCATACCTATAATACCTATTATAAGTAATTTACATATATTGTAGGTAATATAAATATAGGTAATACCTAGGGCATTATTGATATCTGATTCCTATTACTGAACCCTTTCAGCATGATTGCTAAAGAAAAAGATGAGAGAACAGTAGTGGCTAGATGAGGGAGGGAAGCAACTTTAGGAAGGTGCCTCTCCGTGCACCCTGGCTGCTGGGCACAAAAAACCCAGACAGCTCTGCTATGCCTGTGACTGGGGCAGTCTGTGGGGCTGTAGAAAGGGAATAGGAGGTGGGATTAGACCCCTTCCTCTTCCCTGCTCACAAGCTTCCCTGGCCCATGGTGCAGTGGCACAGAGCACCCATATGGTACGTGATCACCGCAGTGGGTCAAGCCCAAGGTACAACTAGGCATCCTCTTTTCACTGCATTCTACAAGTCTCTGTCCAGCCTAAGGTAAACAATGTATGGCAGCTAGCTGCCTAATATGTACATGTTATACTGCTTCCTTCTCTGCAGATGAGTCCATGGACAGATGCAGTGCTGTTCTGGCTGAGGGAGAATAAGGTGGTACCAACCTGGGAAGGAGAGAAAGGTCTCCTTAGCAGGTGTCCTTTCCAGTAACACACCTGGGGTCACACAAGCCAGATTTATTGACAGCATCATAGCCCTTATGAGATTACACTAATACAAAGCACTCTAGGACAGAGTCTTAGTCTTTACTACCTCCTCAACACAGTGGGGCCATGGTTTTACAGCTCATCATAGGTGTTATCTTAATGTAAGGAATAAATCAACCAGTTTCTTTTTTCTATGTTATCATTCAGCAGCCTGTCATTACAGAAGGTTCATAGTGCTATTTGCACAGGTTGTCATCACTAATCTTTGCCTCTGTGTGATGATTCATTGTCTAGCATTTTTTGTCTTTTGTCACTAAATAAATTTTAGGCATGGGTGAAAAATTCAGTGATGAATTCTTTAAAAAAAAAGGCTAATTGTACAACGGTTCCCAAAAAGCAGGTAATAACATACATAATGTACCTTATAGAATTCTCAGATTATCTTGTAAAGACTTCTTTTATCCTTAGGAAAGCCCTTTACATCACCTATGTAGAACATTTGGGTTCCTTAGCATGGAGGAATGTTACTTTCCGTTTCTCCTTGAGCCCACTGATTTTTTATTGTACTCTGGATCAGATTAGACGGAACAGAGAGAAATTTGATTATAGTCTTGCCCTAAGCTCAGTCTACTTCTGTAGTATTCATAAGAACAAATGATTTATGCTTAAATGTGCATGAACATTAAAATTTTAAAAAAGAAAACCTATCCTAGAAATCTGAAAAACTTTGGATTTTCATCTGATAAGTCATAAGCAGACAGTGGAAAATCCTTTATATTCCCATTTAGGCAATAGCTATTCTCCAGCTTATTAAAGTTTATAGTTCTGTCAGAGGAAAAACTATGCTATGCCCATAGAAATAATAGGTGGGTGAGGTTCAAGAGCCACTCAGTGGTTTAAATTGCCTGCGTATACCATTCAGAGACATTTTAGGAAAAATCTGGATTTATCCATCAATGCGAAAAGGACCAAAAATGAATGTATAAAATATCTGTAGCTAATCATTAATTAGACCTTACTCTTAATACCTTTAGAAAAAATACTTTCCTTGGTTCTTAGTTAAAATGCAAGAAGCAAGTCTATTATTAATGCAAAGACATGTAATATATTAAGATGCCGTATCAAGGATCTACATACATACACAGTTTGGGGCTTGTTTTTGGCTGGGTTTTGTACTCTGTTTTATCTGTGGGTGTCTGACTACAGCCATCCTTCAAATGAGTTTTATAACTTTTATGTCTATCAAGCTGTCTGTAATTGAAGTGGCAAGGCTGCAGACTCTGCCCCTAGTTCTCTGTAGGGAATTCCTATTACCGAGAATTCTGCTTCTCTTCTCAGTGATCCCTTTCTCCTCAGCTTCCTCTGAGGTGCTCAGACTGGCAGAGAGAAACAGACCCAAAAATGTTTCAGTAGGTGGGACACAGCAATTAAACCGCAACTGTATAGACAGACATCAAAGAAGCCCATCAATTGTTTAACCTAGTGAGATAACACCAAACAGTATTAATTGTGGTGCAAAAGCAATATGGTTCATTGGTCACTCTTAACTACAAGAGATTTCCAACCAAAATAGATTATGACAAATTTGTTAATATTTGAAGTTTTTGAGTGTCTCATCAAGCTCTTATTTTCTGTGGGTTTTATTTTGCTTAGACCTCACAATTGATAACCATACATTATATAATCTCTTGATCCTGCTATGATGTTGTTTCCTTTTTTTCTTCTAAATGAACAGCATTTCACTGTACCACTAAGCTAAATGAGCATCCCTAGAAAAGCTTTTCTCCCTCCTCCTAAAACTAAGCTGTGAGGGAGAGGTAGATTGTCTCCCCACTCAGTTTCTTATAATCTCTTGTGGTTTAGTTATGCAAAGATGAATATTCTGAATATTTAAATAGTTAATAGACAGCCTTTAGTAACTGTACAGTGGCCCATTATTTGCAATATTGGTTTACCAAATGTTTCAAATCTATGCAAAGTACTAAAAGCTGGTTAATAAGAGGATCGTACTAGCAAAGTAGGAAATGATCTATAGGGACATGGAAAGTAGTCATTAGGAAAGGGCACTTCAGGGATAAATAGGTCATGTCAGATAAAATAAATTTTCACAGAATCACAGAATTGATTTGGTTGGAAGAGACCTCTGGGATCACCAAGTCCAGCCTTTGCCCTAACACCACCATGTCAGCTAGACCATGGCACTAAGTGCCACGTCCAGTCTTTTCTTAAACACCTCCAGGGATGGTGACTCCACCACCTCCCTGGGCAAACATTTTCAGGTAGTTCAAAGGATCTCTGTGGGACAGGGTTGGCAAGGCAATAGCCAGCAGCTATGGGGACCCTTTATCCCATAGCTGGACCTTTTTGTCAAAGTTCCCTTACAGCCCTTTCGTGCTCCTGGAGCTCTGAAGTAAGCAGAAATGCATCTGGAAACAACTAGCTCCACAAGCACCAGAAGCCTGGTGAAGCCTGGCTATGTCTTGTCCCTTGATGCAAAGTCTGGTGCGAACATTGGTCAGAGGCTGTTGGTTGTGCCCTGTATTCCTGTGCACCTTCCCCTAGAGCACAGGCTGCTGCAGTCACAAGAGACTGACCAGCAGAGTAACAGTGTTAATACCTAAAAGGTGGTGGAGTGAATTTGCAAATATTCACACAATGACCTTTCCTCTGTTCCCTTTTATAAATTTTGTAGGCACTTAATTATCATTGAGACCTCTACCCTTCTGATTAAAACTGACCAACAAGCTCAACGAAACTTTCATCTGTTTTTTTAAAAGATGCTACAGAATATTAAGACCCTGACTTTTATTTGGCTACAGTAAAATAAAACAGAAGTAAATATGGTCTGTAACCTCTCTTCAGCTTCTGCATACCTGACCATGACAGATAGCCTTATCAGCGTGTTCAGTGTATATTTACTGGTCATGTTTCACTGGTGCCTGAAGGCAGTCTCACTTCTGCATTGTAACAGGTTACGTGACTTCCATTTTCACTGGATGTGCCCAAATATATTTCTCCTTTTCAAGAATAGATAGTTCATTTCTTGCATAATGAGTGTAAATGTGATTATAGAAGTGCTGATACTGTCCTGAGAGCTACCAAGAGTAATAGCTTCCTGTGACAGAAGGAGTTCCTTGCTGAAAGACTAGATTAATGCTAGGTTTTACGTATATAATCAATATACATATGCATTTCTCCAGGCTCTGGTATTTAGTGTTCCCTTAAAATTCGTTTTGCACAACATCTTGAATGAAAAACCTCACTTCTTTTCCTTTCTGCATCACAGGTTGCTCTTGGAGAAGATGTACGTTCAGATCTGAGGTGAAAATAAATACCATTTGCACATATACCTTGCCCTGTCTGTTGGGGACAGCAGGCTGTACAGTTATAGGTCTGTTGTCAGCACAGCAAAGTAGCCAGTCTTGCAGACATCAGTGGGACCGGCTGGCTCTCCAGCAGTGACAGATGAGTTTGGATTGGGAGCTCTGCTGCTGATTAAGCCTGTGGCTGTACTGCAAGGACAGAAAGGGAACATCCGTCCTTCCAAGGACCAGGAATGGCAAAGACTTCAGGTATAAATAACATCAACAAACAGTACTAAAATGCTGGGTTTTCTTTGATGCATAATTGCGAAAGAAAGACAAGAGACAAGATGCAGTGGAAAGTAGAAGTAAAGCTTTTGCCAAGAAAGGTCATTGTCACCACAATGACCAGGCTCTTTCAACACGCTGATATGCCTGTAAAGCTAGCTGTCTTCTGACTCCTCTTATTCTGCTACCACCTGGTTTTGCTTTTTTTCCTTTAATGCAAATGTTTATGCATCTCTTAATCTCTTTTAGACTAAAAATTAAAAATCACAGCATGTCAGTGTGTTAAGAGAGGGTCCATATGATCACCAGCATGGATGGAAAAAGTTCTGTGTGAGTCTCAAGTGCTCTTGGGAAATATAATTTTGCTTCCTTTTATTTAGATCAGGACAGACTCTTCACATCTGTTAGTCCGTAACAACAATTCTATTAATTTCAGTGGGGCAAGATTAGCTCTTAGCTGTGCTGAACAATAAAATACTTTATCTCATTTTGCTTAGTGTCCTTCTTCCTTTGTGTGCTTCACTATGTACGATCTCTCACACAGAAAACCATGCTAGTAATACTGCAACACAATTAAATTTGTCGTCTGCCATCTCTGATTACCAGAGCTTAACAATCAATCTCAGGGTTTCAGTTTTGTTACTAGATATACTGCACAAGGTCAGATACCAGAAGGAATGGAAGTGCAGGAAAAAAAAAGCTGTTGTGAAGAAACAGTTCCTGGGTATGCTTTTATTGAAAATAATTATAGTCTCATACAAAAGTTAAGACCTAGAGACCTAGATTACCTAGGGACCTGATCTAATCTCCTGAAATGAACCTGAGATCCCGAATGAACTTTCTGATGATTTTACACAATCATGCACTCATCTGAACATTTGATGGCAGAAAAACCTCAGAGAATCTTTAAAAATATTTCATATTAAATTTCTTATATATTGTCTGGATATATTCTTTTACTGAAAATGTCAAGATTTAAAACATACAAAACCAAACTCTCTTCACATTAGATTTCAAGTTGGATCTTTCAGAAATTGCAAGAAATTGGAGCAAACCTAGCCAAGTCAGCAGTGGTTGGTGTGCTTGTTTGGAAGAGGCCCCATTTCAAATTGCTCCTTTGGACCAGAGTGTGTGTTGTGGGCAGAGAAGCCTCAACATTGCACCTGTTTCTAGGTATATATATCTGGCTTATACCACAGATCTTATCTTAGAACTGAGAAACCTTTGTAAAATAAATTACAAGCTATTATTAAAAGCTATATTAAAAGGTAAATTAAACCCAGACATGAGCTGATAATGTGCACTTGCAGCCCCGAAAGCCAACCGTATCCCGGGCTGCATCAAAAGATGCATGACCAGCAGGTTGAGGGAGGTGATTCTCTACGTTCTCGTCAGTACTGCCTTCAGCTCTGGGGCCTCCAGCACAAGAAGGACGGGGACCTGTTGGAGCGAGTCCAGAGAATGGACACGAAGATGATCAGAGGGCTGGAGCACCTCTCCTCTGAAGACAGGCTGAGAGAGTTGGGGTTGTTCAACCTGGAGAAGAGAGGGCTCCAGGGAGACCTTATAGTGGCCTTCCAGTATTTAAAGGGGGCTTAGAAGAAAGATGGGGACAAACTTTTTAGCAGACACTGTTGTGATAGGACAAGAGGTAATGGTTTTAAACTAAAAGATTAAACAGTGGATTTAGACTAGATATAAGGAAGAAATTTTTTACAATGAGGGTGGTGAACACTGGAACAGGTTGCCCAGAGAGGCTGGAGACGCCCTATCCCTGGAAACATTCAAGACCAGGTTGGACAGGGCTCTGAGCAACCTGATCTAGTTGAAGATGTCCTTGCTCATCGCAGGGGAGTTGGACTAGATGATCTTTAAAGGTCTCTTCCAACCTAAACTATTGTATGATTCTGTGAAATGTCAGTGAACTAAATCTGGTTTTATAACAAAAAATTTGGTTACAAAGAAGTGTCGTCTTCTGCCAAAATTCTCACAGCTCTAGTTACTTTCACTTTTGGAAGAGCTGAGTGCAGTTCCCATTTACATTATCAATTAGTATTTCTGCCTTACAGCTTTCATTGTTCCGGCCTACCACATGCAACCAGCTATCATCACAGTGCAATAAGTGCACAGCCAGCCTGTCTTCTACAGAGCAGCAGTGAGTAACATAATTATTATTCTGAATGACAAAATAACTACCTTCCTATCTATATTTAATGACACAGCATTATTTGTGAGCCTTTGTCACCCCTAAAGAGAGACAAATATAAGAAGTGCCTGTATTTCATAGATAAAATTATTTGAGACTTTCCAAAGCTTCATGAACACTGATGTATTGTCTATGTGGCATTAACAGCGTAGAGGTGCCTAATCTGCTTTTAAGTGAGACACCTGAAGTACTACAAGGAGTATGGTGCTGTACTCAATATTTGGATAACATATATAGCTAAGTTGAATTCAATGCTTATAAAACTCAAGCTGACAGCTCATCTAGGGGATGCCATGCAGTCCAGCACAACAGGTAGGCATACCTTTACTGCAAACAGAAAATAAACATTCAATAAAAATCAGCAACATATGAAAGGTGTTGTACCCACAGTTCTTTTTAGCAGGTACCATATAAACAACTGGAAAACTCTTTAGAGAAACTGTTTTAAAAACTCTGATATGATCTCCAACAGTTAAAAAGTGTCAAAGATGGCAGATGCCATGTCTGTAGTATAAATCTAGTGATTGAATCAGTGGTGCTGCTGCTCTGCCTGCTACAGACTTTGCCAAGTTCAGACCTGGGGCCAAGGGCATGTGGTGCATGCAATATTTCCGTCCTGAACCCACAGGGAACTACCATCCCAGGGGTACCTAGCTCCTTCCCCACACAGCTCCTACCACCCCTGGCATAGGAGCAAACGCAAGAGATGGCAAAGCTGCTGCTGCCTCTGTCACTACTCAGCTGTGTTGCTGCAGCACAGGCACAGGAGGCAGACTCTTGGGCACTGCTCTACCTACAGCTTGGTCCTTGCCTTCTCTGTCCAGACCTTGCACTGTGGTCCTTACTGGTTTTGCCTTTTGGAACTCAGCTTTTCAAGTCCCCAGCACATTGCAGAGCTGAGTCTCAGGGAATGCGCTCAGACTTCCTTTTCTATGGATGATTCTGTGCAGGCTAGTTGGTCTTAGTGAAATACTGGAATACTCAGCTCACCTGAAAATGCAGGAGCTAACAAAAGTTTCATACTCTTCATTCATATGTGCTTTGCCAGCAGTTCGTGAATGGCACTCATATCCATCAACAGCAGCTGAACAAGAACAGGAGGAGACAATCCCCAATTGCTTCAGAGGGACCTGAATTTTGGAGGAGTGCATTGCAGTTGTGGACAGGATGACTGGGGAGGAGAAAGCAACAAAAATAATAAATATACATTTCTCTTTCTTCATTGATACCAGTAGCACACTAATGTAGCTTTTAAACATTAGGTCTCAAACATAAATGTTTTCTTAGTGATTTGGTCAGGATGTTGTGATTATAGAATCATAGAATCATAGAATTGT
>NW_009601822.1:0-13335 GCF_000690535.1 Cariama cristata | reverse complement strand
GGGCCCTGCCAACCCTGATGATTCTGTGAAATGTCTTTTAGTGATAGCCAGGAGAGTCACCTGGCCTGAAACCGAGCAGCGGGTAGGATACTGAAACCCCAAGGGGCCTGAGAAAATAAGTCATACACGCTTGTCTCACTTTTTCCTGAGGAGCAGAAGCTTTTGGTGAAAGCAGTAGCACACAGAGATCTTGGGGAGGGGGCCGAGATGGTTAAGATGCCGTCTGCCTTCGCATGACCCTCGTGCCTGTCTGTATTCGTTCTGCAGAGCAAACGCAGTCGCAGAGGAATGTGGCGATGCAATGCTCAAACCACGATGGGACACATACGCTCGTTTTCTCCCCTGGTGGGAAGCTTTCTGAACACTGGACTACAACTTCAGCTGACTGCTCTAAGACGGGGTAAGCAGCTTTCGCGGGGTGGAGGTATGGATGGTAACGGTCAGAAAACGTGGCCAGCTTTTCCTAAAGGTAACATCTGAGAGACTGAGGCGTGTTCCTGTTGTAGAGAGGGAACTGGAACACATACGTCCCTAGTACCCGAAACTTTTATCTTCTTTTTTAACCCAGCAAGAAGTGCCCTGATTTTGAGGATAATACCAAGATCTGAGCTGCTTGGCAGGTACAAGAGACAGGTTTCTCTCAAACTTAGTAAGGATCGGCAGCCCATACCAGAGTAATGCAGATGACTTGCAAACCACGCGTGGCTTGGGAAACCTGCGGGTGAAAGACTCAAGCACACCTGAACCTTGCCACCTTCTGATCAAGCTGTGAGGGTAATCACCATCGAAAAAGGGCACAGCCGTTTGCTGTGGGATTTTCTGTTAGCTTGCCCAGGGCGGCACCTGATTCTCTTCCAGCTTCCCATGGTGCAAACCACAATCAAATCAGTTAGCCCAGCTGCAGTGGGCTAGCATAAGAGCAGGGTGAATCAACTTACAGGTGACCTATGTTTTTCCACGTAATTCCCACTGAACGGGCTAGGACTTGGTGAGCAGAAGATCTTCTTCCTTTACTTTGTCTCATGGCACAGCATCTATCTATGTTGATTGGTTGTTTTTTGGTTTTTTTCCTTATTTTTGTAGGCTGGTGCGAGAACTAGGAAACCCCAATATTGTTCAAATAGCATGCGGGGACCAGCACGCCATGGCACTCTCCAGAGGTAGCCTCTTTCAAGGACGCTTTTCCTCCAAACGGGAGTCACGTTATGGCAGGTTTGCTCTCCGCAGGGAGAGTTTGAACTATTTCAAGTAGCTGGTGACACCATGAGAGAGTAAAGAGCGGTGGGAGGGGGGCTCCAAGGGTGCTGGCTGTCAGTGCTGCCCTTTCCTCCCAGCACCCAGGGACCCACAGCTCTGTCTCTCTCTGGTTCCCGAGCACTACCCCTCCGCAGAGGCGTGCTGTGGGGAGCAGATGTGGCCACCCCACTCCACGGTCACCAGATGTGGTCGTTCTTAAGTTGGAGTACCTCTCTGGTGGTTGGGAATTTCTTGCGAGTATGGCTTTAGAGGTGGAAACACCCTGCTGTGCGGAGTCCGACGGGCAGCCCCAAAGGGATCAGAAGCAAACAGGGAGATTGGGCTACAGATGCTAGGTCCCTGAGAACAGCACTGACTTTTGCTCCGGCTCCCAAAGTGCAGAGAGGTGAGGGAAGCAGTGAGGCTGAGCTGTTTTCTTTGGTTCTGTGCGTGCAGGAGGAACGCTCTTCACCTGGGGCCAGAACGCCCACGGACAGCTTGGAGTGGGGAGCCAAACCACGCTCGTGCCCCAACCGCAGCCGGTGGAAAGACTGAAGGGCATCCCGCTGGCTCAGATTGCTGCTGGAGGAGCTCACAGCGTCGCCGTGTCGCTCTCTGGGGCTGTGTACTCCTGGGGAAAGAACAATTTTGGACAGCTGGGACTCGGAGACACAAAAGGTAAGGAAGGACAGCAGTAGGAAGGTGTTTTCGCGGTCAGTGAGCTTACTGCAGACACAGGAGTGGCTTCTCGGGACTGTCAAGCCCCTTTGGAGCAGCAGTGGACAGTAAAATCTTCTGAAGAAAGTATATCTAGGGAAGTTCTTTGTTTCCTGACCAGGAAAGGCATGGAGGGACAAGGGATTTAGGGGCTGTATTTCTACAGAGGACTTCCAATCATTTTATGTGTCCAACTGGATAGCATGGGCTCTTAAAACCGTATGTCTCAGAGGTCTCTTTCCGCTCCCATTGTCCCTCCAGGCAATCTTTCATGAAATAAATTAATTTTATACCTCTTTGCCTTCTTTAATTCTCTGTAAACACAAGGTGAGGGAAGAATTAAAATGATCTGTTGTCTTCAGACCTCAAAGGTTAGAGCAGAGTTGCCCTAGCCAGACAGAACCTGAAGTCAGCGGGGTCTGAATGAGTCCACGCCCTTGAGACTCAGGTGTTTTGAAGCTAAGTACCTTTTGGCAAGCAGATATGAAAGTGCTGCATTTTGTTTCAGATCAAATGTAAATGAAAAGAAAATACTATGAGAAAGACAGAACATTGTGAGAAAGAAGATGTTGTAGTGGAGGGTAGAATGCAACTCAAAACCAAGTTGTAAATACATGAATTGCCGTAAGAGAGGACTAAAAGCGCTAAAATCCCCTGTTTTCTAAATATTTCTTTGTGTGAGACCCCCCAGTACTCTTTAGCGGTGCTGTCTTCTTTCCAGAGAGGCACTGCCCATCATATGTTGGAGCGTTAGAGCACTGGAAGACCGTATTCATCTCGTGTGGGGCAGATCACACTGCAGCTCTCTCCAAGGTGAGTCTGAAATGGAAAGTCAGCATCTGAGACCTCACCCTGCCAGAAAAGACACACTGCTAAATGTCAGCACGGAGGAACTGGGATGGCAATGTCTGCTTCTGCCCGGGTCTGAAGACGATCCCCAAGGGATGCTAACTAAGCTATTGGGAAAACTGGCCTTTTCTCAGGTTCCCCTCATGCAAATTTTAGCAGGGAGGTGGTGAATGGGAATCCTGGGACAAAGAGGTTCAACTCTCAGTACTTTTTGAAAATATTTTCTTTTTTATAGCGTGTTGGGGACTTCAGAAAATGTGAACAATAGCTAATTCACTAGGGTTTACTCATACAAGCAAAATTCTTAAGCAACAGAATTATCCTCGGGAGTTATATTGCTTCTCTCCGGAGAGAAATGATCTGGACGTTACAGTGTAAGGTTAGGCTTGACGCGAAGTGAACTGTACCTGTGTTTGAATCAAGTCCCCTATAACATACTGTGTCTTGCGGGCTCTCAGTCTCGGTGGTGACCGTTTGAATGCCGTTAATAACGCAGTGATCCTGTTGTTTCTTTCTTCATCTTCAAGGAGGGACTGGTGTGCACCTTTGGAGCAGGAGGGGCTGGCCAGCTTGGTCACAACTCCACCCGGGACGAACTCGTGCCTCGTGTGGTGGCCGAGCTGTGGGGAGCAAGAGTTTCGCAGGTTGCTTGCGGCAGGTGGGGAAATGCCAAGGACGCGTCTTCTAAGGTCCAGGTCTTAGGGCAATCACTGAAGAAGAGTAGGGAGGGGAGTCACCGAGGTGTTCAAACCCCAGTGTCCCAGTAGGTCAGCACTCTCCGAATATCGTCCACCCTTCAAGGGTAAGCCACCTTCCTGCCCCAGCCCCAGCCAAAGCAGAACCCTCAGCCCGAGCCGAGCAGAGGGAGACGGCTGCCAAAAACCACCAGAAGCCCTCGTTTTTTTGCGCTTTTAAGAAACAAAGGGTGTACTGGGTTCCAAAAGATTGTCGAAAGCGTGCGTCGAGAAAGTCACCGAATTCCCATCCGCTCTGACAAACTGGTGGGTCCTTAGAAAGAACCAAAGAGCAGTGACAGTCATCCAATTTCATTCTGCCTTTCTGGAACTGGGCCAGAAAAAGTCTCCTGTCGACTTTCCTGGGCTTTGTATCGGGCTCAGCAGCACAGAAGTTGCGCTTTGAAAAATGGAAGGGTGTGAAGCTAGCAAGGCATAACGCTTTGGTTTCGTACGTGGAACCAGCGTAAATCACAAACAGCAGAGGATAGTACAGGAAATTTGTTTCTTCCATGTGTTTCTTTATTGCTGAATGTTTCTGCAAGGAAGGGTCCTAAGCCTTTGGTTAAAGGGATTCTGTAGCTGGACTGTCAGGACTTTTAAAGACAAACCTCAGCTATCCACTCTGAAAACGTGTCTGTAAATTTTATGCTGACTAGCCCAGTGGTATTAGCTTGTTATGACCATTCTTCTTTTCCTGAACAGACAGCACACCCTGGTCTATGTCCCCTCCTTGGACAAAGTCTACTCGTTTGGTTGTGTTGAAGAAGGACAGCTGGGAGATGAGAGGAAGCCCGATCAGTTGATACCACTCCCCATCAAGTCACCAGCGAACGCTGGCAAATCCTGTCGGGGTAACGACCGTTGCAGATGTGTACAATCTGTATTCCTTTCTTCCAGCGGGATGTTTGCTTTCTTGATTTCATGTTTACACCGAGAGGCTAACATTATGTCTCATGCTTGCTTGGTCATCCCAGCAGATTCTCCAATGGATAATTCCATTTGCTGCTTGATTTATCATCATGGGTAATGGCCACATGGAATCAACTTTTAGACTGACGGCTACCATCTGAGGGGTTTTTGACCGTTCCACATCTGTGCGCTGAACTCTCTGAAGATAATGACTGTCTCTTCAAATGTTCCTTTGAAAGTCTTTTTATTCTTTCACAGGAAACAACACCTCACAAAAGGTGACTGAAAATACCGCCGGAGGAAACCGAAGTGTTGTTCTTTGCAAGAACAACAAGGTATCTGCATATTTGATCATGGCTTCTAATTTTACTGTTGTTCACATTACAGCTGGAAACATTCAGGTTTTCCATCCTGCTTTTAGCACCCTAAGTTTGTTTGTGTCTCTTGCAGTTCTTTCCATGCTCACCCAGAAACTAACTTGTATTGCAATTAGATATCTGTTCTGTGGTTAAGGCATCTGGACCGCGCTGGATGACCGTTAATTTGTTCATACTTAGGCCGAAATCTCCTTGTAATGATTGGCTTGAAAAAAAGAATCCCATCTGCTAGACCTCTAATCTTGTCAATACTGTCATGCATTTCACACAGAATTCCTGTTTGAATGGAATTGCCACTCTGGAGGATAAAGAAGTGGATGCATGGATTTCTGATTCCAGCTCTCAACATTGGGAGAGTATAAAAAAGTAAGTCAGAAACCTGCTGGTTTGGTTTGGTTTTGGTTTTTTCCCCTGATACGTGATGTCCTCTAAAAATTATTATTCTTTGGAAGCTAATGTAGGAACTGATGTTCAAGAATTTAGCCGAGACAGAATCTCCTACCAGCACTTCTTACCTAGTTTTCGCACAGGAAAAAGAGATGTTGGTCAGCGACAGCCCTTCGATAGCCCTTTTGCAGGAACCGAGCAGCCGTAGTGCCTGGCTTCGGAAGCCGTTCCTCCTCTTCTTGCGCAGAACGGTTGTTGAGTTGATGAAGAGCCAACAAGTTAAATCAGTGAAAGATTTGATCTGCAGACCAAGGCCTTGTGCAAAAATTGTAATCCAGAGTACCCAAACTGGAATGTTTTGTGCTGGTCAGCATTTAAAAATTAGCGATCCCTTCTTTAGTTACCCATTTTCAAAAGCAGTAAGTGTCTACTACTGTGGGAAGCCTTACGCTTCAGGCTGCGAATTCTGGTTACGTAGTCTTTTTTCAGATCTTACACGGGAAGTTATCTTCTTTGGGCAAGTCTGACTCCAGCTGCCAATTTTGAGCATTTAAAAATCTTGGCTAATTTGGATCTAAACGTTTCCCTGACCGCTTTTAGTACGGTTTGGATCATACGGAACGTGGTTGTTGAGAGGGTGAGAGAGAGAGAGAGGGTTCTTTCCAGTTCTCAATAGGAAGGGCCTGACAGCAAATCGCTTGATAAAATAGCTGCTTTGATACGAACAGACCAGGAATACAAGTCGTGAGTAAGTCTAACGTCCCTTCAGACGCTGGGAACCCATAGCTCCATCGCAACACCCACCAGCATGGGATGGGGTGATGGAGCAGGTTCCCTTACGAGGGCCAGGAGAGCAGAGGTGGCTTGCCCAGGATCACTAACTCCTCGAATACAACGTCTTCTGCAACGCTGTCGATAAAGTGGTGCTCAGAAAAGTTTTGTGTGGTCAGGTGCAGGCACGCTCGTACGCTCGCTTTTTTGTTCTTTCAGAATTAAAACCCTGAAGTTGAAAGGATTGACTTTGGTTTGGTTTTTGTTGTCAGGAATATCGGACTGATCTTTTCATCCGAGGCTTGCATCAACGGAAGCTTCCTGGAGAAAAGGTGGCGTGCACTGACTTAGACGTAACAGAATACATTGGCTGTGTGTAAACAGACCAGAAAGTGTTCTTTTAGGCTACGTATGTAGGGGATTAGTCGTATCTGAATTTGCAAGCAGCAAGTCTGTATTTTTTCAAAGCCCAAGCTAAAATTAAGATTTTAACCCCCCAGTCCTATTGAAATCTGCCATAGAAGCTCACGTCCTAGCAGAGGATCCTGTAGTGCCATTTGACAGATGATGATAATCCCTTTCGGCAATACTACAGCTCCCAAAGGCTCCCTAATAGCTCCTCCTGGCACTGAAGCGCACGTCATTTCAGGGTGAAACACAGAAAGCCTACCACCACTAACAGTGCCCAGCCACACAGGACAGGAAGGACAGGACATTAATCGGGTCACAGCACAGTGAGAATATCTGCTTCGAACAGATGAAATTGTACCCGCTGGAGCTAGGGCTGAACTTCCCAAGTGTTTTCTGATGTTAGGATGCTTCACCATTCAGTCAGTAACAAAAGAAAACAGCTTCTCGCATAATTTTCTTTTTTTTCCTTTTCATATCATGTTTTTTTTTTTTTCCTTTGTGATAGAGACAAACATTTTAAAACTTCCAAAGAAGTCTCGGGTGTAGACATGTCAGAAGTGCAACGTTTTTATGAGAAGATCAGCAAGAAGGCAAAAGTCTTCCAGGAGGTAAGGATTTGATGTAAGGATTCTTACTGCGCAGATACTGAGGAGCTCTGGATTTGTGCATGAAACTGGGGAATTTCATGCCAACCTAATTCATAGATGATTCTGGCAAAATACAATTGCATTTTTAACCCTCGTCTCTTTTTTTCTTTTTTTTTTTCTCCCCTATGGAGGTGCAAAAGGAGATTGAGAAGTTACTGCCGTCGTTGTCTTCCTCTCCCATCTCACCTGAAAATTTCAGAGTCTACTTGATCTTGCCTTTCCTTCTGCAGCGAGGGGATGACAGCTCTTACCATTGTCTTCAGCTTCTAGCAGAAGCCATCGTGAAGCTCCGGACAAAGGACATTCAAACTCTTGGTAGGCTTTTATGATGATAGAACTGAATGATTTAAATGCTTGGTCATTTTTGGCTGTGGAGAAGAGTTAGTATCGCTGATGTAATTTGTTCCAGAGTTCAGCCTGAAAGAAATGCTTTCGGTAGAAGTAGAAACATGGGGACTACGCAGCAAGACACAAGAAAAAAAAAAAATTCTCAGTCTGAGGTTTACTAATTTTTGTAGTGCAAAATTAAGCATTTTTTTGGGGTCAGTTCATTTGATCAAAAGAGAAAATGCAGCTTCATCCAGAAATTGCAGTTATTTGCATATTACCTGTGACGGATACTTTCACTACCTGTTTTCTTTACAGTATGCCTGTGGTCAAATCTAGAAACGTCCTTTTTCAAGGAGCTAGTCGTTCTGTATCAGAGGGTTTCCCAGAAAAACCTGTCTCAATTTGTCGTGGAAGTCAGCAGCGGCCAAAGAGACCCCTTCAACCTGCACCCACATGAAACAGCGACTCTGCAAACCCTGCAGATTCTTTCCCAGGTGAGAAGGTGCTGGATCCTGATTAGATAGGACGTAGGAGTACAAGTTGGCGTAGTTTAATCCTTTTTCCATGCTGAATTCTCTGGGATTCCTTCTCACAAGGGAACGTGGGGCCTTGTAATTTGACATTGCTTCAGGAACCTCTTTGGCTCTGCACTAGCGTGGCTTTGAAGGAGCCCTGCTCTTCGGTTGTGCCTGGCTGACCCTCTGTATGCTAGAGCCCCTGGCAGGGGGAGGGATGCTGTCAGTGCATTCAGGGACGAAAGAGTTGGAGCATCTTTAGCTGCACACAAACAAGGGGAAGAAAGGGGGCAATAGCTGTATTCTTCTTGACAACCATCCTTTCTCCTGCTGAGATGTTCAAAGTTTAGGAAAGTCAAGAGCTCGAGCATGCACTTAATATGAATCAGAGAGAGTCGTCAAATTTTGTTCAGAATTGAATATCCTTTTGGCTGAGAATGCAGATTTGAGTCTCGAAGTTTAGACTTTTGAATCTGTATTTATCCAGACAAATAAACTCAAAAGTGCAGCGGGCCTACTCCTCCGTAAGTGGTTGCATCATTTGGAGCTTTTCATGTTCGCTGTCCCCCCGAAGGTCCTGTCTTTGCCAGGCAACGAGTATGAACCTGAAGAGGGAACTTCAGATTGTCCTGCAGTGTGAAAGACGCTCCAAGTGAAACGTACCTTTCCTGATGGAGTCCTGTTAAGGGATCTTCGTTGTAAATGAGAATTGCTTTCCTGCTAGTTCATACCTGGCTTTCTGAGACTTCGCACCGCCACGCGCTGTGCCGCTCGTAGCACTTCTATTCTTCCACTTCTGTGCAGGGTCTCAGAGCTCTTTCTGCAGAAAGCCCTGTTACTCCTTAGCCCCCTCCTGCCACGCAGACGCGTAGCTCGCTAGATCTGCTGATGCCCCTTTTCACATTGCGTGTATCAATGCAGGTGAATTCCAGAACTGGCTTCAGAGTGCAAGAAAACAACTTCTATGTGCCTCAAGTGAAACCGATTATCAACTGGTGTTGGTTATGTAGTACAGCACAAGTAAGTATAAAATCTTACCGGCAGTACAAAACACTTTTTTTTTTTTTTTTTTCTCTTTTCTTTATATGAGTCAATATATCTGAAAGTCAGCTCTAGCCTCCAGCCCAGTACATCTCAAAGACAACGCATTTTCCCTAGTCCTCCAGCTGTTCTAAGTTATGCGAGCCATTTACCATCCCATGATTTTTAGCAGCTGCCAGGGTGCCTTTCCTGAGATGACCCCTGGTTCTGAGGGTCGGAGCTGTCCCCCAAAGCAGCTCCGTTCGCTTTGAACTGATGATCAGTGTGAAATAGCACCATGACGGATGATTGCTATACTTCTTGTTACTCTGGATTTTATTGTGTTTAATTAACAGAAATATTGTGAAGTCTCTTTAAACTTTTTATGCAGAAACCCTATTGAGCATTTCAATTTACTTACATCTAAAAACAAAGCTGCGGTACTAAAAAATAATCTGTGAAATGGTTCGTTTCTTGTTGCCACGAAGGAGTGAAAATGAGGTACCAAATGCAATCAGTGTCACAGGAAGCAGCACGAAATGGAAACATGGATAGTAGGGGCTTCCTTAGGCAAAAAATGCAGTTTTCTGGCAACTTGGCTGGAATTTGCAAGGCAACTGGCTAATTCTTTCATAAGCTTTCGTTTGCTGATGTACCAAATTTGCACCAATTAACCAGAGCGGAGGAGAAGGTTTGAGAAACAGTACAGAATCAAAAGTCAAATAGGACATTACCTGGAGTTGTTGCCTTGTCACGCTGGAGGTGTAACACTTTGAATTAGCTTATTTTGTATACCAGTGTCTGCTTTTGGTATTACAAATAATAAACCCAACAGTTTATAACAACAGGGTACCATAACCTGGGTATCCAGGACATTTTTACGATGTGTTTTGGTTTAGCTGAATTATGGAAGGTGCTATTAAAATCACTACCTCTCTGTTCTGTTCTTGGGGCACTGTAACGCAAGCGTCTGCCTGCACAGATGGTTCAGGTGCCTCTCTCTCAGGGTTTCCCCCACACAGAAGTGTTTAAAAGCCGCTTTTAGAAAGCGTGCCTCTGTTGGTGTAGTGTTCATGTACACAACAAGGGCACGTTTCAGAGATAGCGCAGTCTGCCAGGGTACGGAGCGGCAGTTCAGTCTGTACATGTACCCCTGAATTCTGATTTTGCAAGAGAAAATTAACACCTCTCTTTCTTTCGTCCTTGTCACTTCAGATGGCCCTATGGAAGCTGACCAAATATCCATGCATCTTTGAGATGCAAGACAAGATCGTCGTTCTTTATACAGAATGCAAAACTCTGTCCAGCCTCTTTAGTGATGTAAGTGTGGCCAAATTTTTTTTCAATTTAGAGTGAGATAAACACACTGCTAACAGGCTGTTACTTCAATCTTCAGATACAAGTGATGCCGATGGTCCAGGATCATTGGGTTTTTCCAGTCAGAAGACAGTGCCTTCTGCAAGACATATGGAGCCATTTAAATGATGCATCAACCCAGCAGTTCAAGAAGGTCTTAAAGGTAAGATACCAAATTGTGTTATTTGTTAGCTCTGAGTATATTGCTGCAGTGTTCTTTGGCTTTCAGTGTTACTGAAGTGTTGGTAGAAGGGTTTCAGTATCCACTGAGCATACAACAAAACTACCACTCATCAAATTAATATAAAACATGTTCCACAGGGGATGTAGAGTAAATCTGGAGGGCAGTGTCTTACATTCTTATTCCAGGTAGCCATCAAGCTTTGTTGGCGTAAGTTAAATGTAAGTGGCAGTGCTATTTACTGTGAAAGTGCTTTGGGGTAATGTAATAGGATTGCTCGGGAAACTGGTAATTGGCAAAGTCCGTTACTATTACTGCTACGCTGACTTTAAAGGCTCTAGGCTAGTTTGCTGTAGATGAGAAATGTGGTGGCTGGGGAGCCAGCCTTAGAGGCCAGCAAGGGACACAGCCACCAAAGCCATTTCTCTCACGGAGGTGCTATCTGAAGGGAGAGGAAGGATAGTGCCAGCAAGAGAGATGATAAAGCTGATTAAAATGCTGCTCTCTCCATGTGGCTTTAGTCTGTAGTTTCCACACAAACCCAAAGGTTCTGGTAGCTGTATTTTCTTCCAGTATCGCAGTGCTAGCCCTGCCCTGCAAAACCCCTTAGATGGCTGACGTGGGAACAGAGTGGGGCTCCGCTCGGGGACCACGGGCCGTATCCGTCACCGACACAAGGGCAGTCGGAGCCTGGCACCACGCCTGGGCAGCACGAACCATCGTCCTCAGTGCCCTGTTAACCCAGTCCTGGTTCTTTCCAAGAACTTTCCTTCTTGTCAACCAGAGCTGTCAAATCTTGTCCTTCCTCTACACTTGGCAGAAGATTCACAATGGCTCCTAGAGCTACCTTTTCTTCCCCCTTCCTCACTACATCAGCTGAAAGAGGCATTTATTTACGGAGGCAATAAGGCTTGTGCTCTGTACTGTCCTCTGGAGCTAGAGTCTCTCTCCACTGATCGTACAAGGAGCCCTGACAAACAGCTGCACTTAGCTGGAGTCAGCCTTCAAACACAGCCTCTCCTACTGGGCACCACAGCGTTATTTGCCCAGCAGCGGCTTGATCGATTGGACTGCATTAGTAGTGTCCCACCAAGAGACACTGAGGTCTGCAGTATTTACAGCTTGGTGCTGCATTTCTGAATTTTTCAGCAGGTAAAGGACGTTAATGTGTTCGTGTTGCAGATAGAAGCCACCCAGTGCAAAACATTAAAAAAAAACCCACCTTTGAAATAAGATCATTGTAGCATTAACCTGTCCCCTTCATAGCTGTGTCCTGTGAAGACATTTTGTCAGACAGTACCGAGAACTTTGCATGTGACACCCTCATAGCAGTCTGTCACTCCATTTTCTAGTGTTTCTGTAAATGAAAACAGGGAAGGTTGAAGCATTTAGCAGAGTTATCTTCTGTTCCCTCTCTACTGCAGAGGAGACAGCGCTAAGGGCAAAGATACTCTACATACTTAAACAGCACTTGTAGCTGCTGACTTGCCTACCAAATCCTAGGCTCAGTTGGGAGTTACTTTTCCTCTAACCTGTCAGGAGATGCCTCTTTAGCAAAGATGACCCCTGGCTATCAAACTTGGGCACTAGGACACTTTAACAAACAGTACAGGGACATACACATCCTAAGCAGACACTTGACTGTGCTGGAGGCCACTCTAACAAACCCCCCAAATGCACAAGTACATCTTTTCTGCAGCACTGTTATTTCTGCATCTTTATCTTAAAAGAGAGGGAGGGAAAAAAAAAAAAAAAAGGCAAGCAAGCAGCCACTGGACATACAGACATGGGTATCATCCACGTAAATTTCTTCGTTTATTTCAAGTTTTGTTATTAAACGTCAGCCTAATTTATGTTCTTCTCACAGTAAAACAAATACACTTCAATACACACATCAGTTCAAAACAAAACCAAAGCTCGTAATTCAGAGAGATTCACATTGCTGCACATTGTCACTGCTTATTATTTAAGATCAGTTATTTCAGTTAGGATACAGCTTTTTCTCATAAAAATGATTACTACCTAGAAGATATTCATTAGTGCCACTACAGATGCACAGCATTCTTGAAGGGACACAGTAGGGCTTCTTGTTATTCCTCCTCTTTATCTGCGTTGGCAGTAATTAGGTAATAGACTGCTGCAGAGGCCTTCATACAGTTCCAGATACTGCTAGGAAAATTACAACGGTCACTAGTGCCAGAAGGGAACTTTCTCAAATCAACTGCAATACCCGATGAGATTAATAGACTGCCTTGCTTTAAAGGCATGGGGTTAGCAAATGCATTGCACTAGTTGTGCCTAAAAAGCTTAATCCCCATCCAAGTCCACAGGTGGAAGAATACATAAACCGGTATTGTAACGGGAAGGAGGAGACTGTAGAAACATAAGCTGTTTGTGCTGGTGCAGCCCTGTGGGAAGGTTTCATCTACGCTGGCTGAGTAAAACAAGCCTGCTAGGGACAGGAGGGGAACAAGTACAGTCAGCGTGGGCAGGGAGGGGAGCACGCCTCCTCCGGCCATCGGTCCCAGTTCACTGCTGTGGCTGGTGGGCCCTCAGGGCTGCTCCGAGCCCTCAGCTGGGGGCTTCTTCTGAGTCGTCCTGGCAGCCTCTGGGATCATGTTCGGGATGCCATCGATGATGGGGTATGCGATGCCCAGCTCCTCGTTAATGAGCTCGTTCGTAGCTTCTTCGTACCTGGCCAGGCAAGTCGGGGGAAAAAGAAAACAAAAGGAGAAGTGAATAACCTGAGTTTGCCCTTTGGCAGCCCCTCGCGCTCGACTCGGGGCAGCGGTAGGCCAAGGGCCCGGTGCGGCCCCGGCCCTCACCTCACCTCAGCGGCCGCTTGGAGAGCGGGCACACCAGGAAGGGCAGCAGCGACGGGTCCGGCGGCTG
>NW_009601821.1:0-6674 GCF_000690535.1 Cariama cristata | reverse complement strand
GTACTTAGTTGCCGGCTGGGTTTAAACCATGACAACTGTCCCACTGCCTTACAACTGAATACAGGGAAACAGTGAAAATCTACTCATTATGCCCGTACCAGATGCACAATCGCTATACATTGTCTGGTTTTTTTGGAAGTCATCATGGTGGAGGAAAACTTTACGGAGATGTTTCAAGGAGCCTAAGCAGGGGTGTTTTATTTTTTTTATGCTGCCCCAAGTGTTTGAGGACTTCATCTATCAGGGGACTAGACTGACTCCAGAAACCTTAAAAAATTGTAATGTTAGCTAAAAAAAAAGTTTCATGATCCTTTCCAAAGCACTGAAGAGCTGTAGGCTTGCACAGTCCCGGTGTGATGTAGCATATCTTTGTGCTCTAAATTATGGTGCAATTGGGTCTGGGATAAACCCAACCCAAAACTAAGAAGGGAGCTAGTGTGGCTCACTTTGAAGATACCTCAGCAGCTGCATGTAGCACTTGTTGAGAACAAAGAAACAGGATCTATGCACTAATACGCTGCGAATGCTACAGAATGTAATGGGTCTTGGTAACCTATCTTTGATATGCTCTATTAGCGATCCTAGTCATGTCTGTTCCCCGCATCAATACTCCTCTTGCATCAGGGTAGGCTCACACATTCATTTATTGCATTTTTGTTCTTTTGTTGTTAAAATAATATGGTGGTTGTTTTCTGCAGCAAGCCATTACAGAACTCATTTCTTATATTACTCTGGTTTTTTGAGAAGAGTAGGGAAAATATTCATTTCCTTTAAGGTGAATTGTGCTGCCATGTTGTCATAATGAAAATACTGAAATTAGTATTTACCAAAAATCCCATCTTTACACAACTGTCTAAGCTGACAAAGAAAATGATGCCCCATACTTCACAAGTGTTTTCTAGTATTAAAAACCATGAAAGCTTGAAAATAAAATTCTACCTCAATTATAGAGCTGTATATGTTGTATGTATTACATATACAAGTCTACTTGGAATACTAGTAGAAAGCATTGCTCATGGTGTTGGTTAGGTCCAATTGAAATCATGACTTCACTAAGACAAAAACTGATTCTAATCTAAAAGGAAATTCCTGTGGTCTACAGCAGCATTGTAATTTCTACAGATGCTTGAGAATTCATGCAGTAAAGTCATGTTTTCCTGTTGATTATCAGCTGAGCAACCAGACTGGTTGCAAAGCCCTTAGTGACAGATATACTGCCCCCTCCGGAAACTCACACCAATTTGCTTTTTCAAACTAAATTAAAAATCTAGACTTTTGAAGTTCTTCCATAAATGATCAAAATAAGACAACACAGTGATTTTTAGACTGACAACATAAAGTACAGAGCACGCAGGTAGTTACAGACAGTTGAAGAACACCTGGCACACAGTAGCTGAAATACAGATAGTATTGGATGGAAACCGTTTTCACCTGAAATGAATTAACAAGTAAAGAAATGAGCACAAAGATACGAGTTCTCGTACTTGTGGAAATGGGTTGCAAACTCTTTTCCCCTTCCAAATACTTGTCCCTTCCCAAATATTTAAACTTTGCTGTTTTTTAATATGGTTCTTATCATTGAAATGAATGAACACTTTAAAACTGTTAGTTAACATTATAAATTCTCTATTATTAAGGTATTATTCTTTTCTTTTTTTTTTTTTTTTAAATAATAGGGAGACAAATTAAAATCTTGATCCAAGCTATGTAGGAGCAGGGTTATTCGTAATATGTCACCTGAACTCCCCTAAAACTGACTTAAGGAGTTCAGTTGTCTTCTGTGGCTAATACACTTGAGAAGATAAGTGTAGGTGGCCTGATAAATGGTAGGTAGATCCAAGATATTTGCATCATGATTGTTCTGACATACCTTTAGTCTAGAATTTATGTCCCCGGTGTTTTCCCATGTGAAAGTTAGGCATCTTGTCTCAACTAGTGGACATCCTAGAGCGAGGTGCTTCAGGAACAGGTGGTTGGCCCAGCAATGGGTGGTAATGAAGGCATCTGAGGTGAATCGCTCTCCAGAGGAAGGTTTCGTCTGTGAGCCATTTCCTTCTGAGGCTGAAGGCCAGACACTAGCAGTCTCACTGGATTCCTATTAATGAATATTTATGTATGTTCCAGCATCCTAGTCTGTTTGTACTTGCTTAAATACATTCCGTAATTTCAGTTAGGAAAAATTATCTTTCCACTCTGAAGCTACTGTGCTTGTGTTGTCTTGTACAATTAAACTTCTGTGGTTTTAGCTGTTTTATACCAGTTCGCAAAGCTGAAGAAATTCCCTGGCTCTAATTTCAGCGATAAGGCACCTGAAGTGTAGATGTAAAGATTTTCCCCAAGTAATATAGATGGGTACTGGCTTGTGAAAAGCAACCTGTGTATCTGCAGTCTTGGTCTAGTGCTGTAATTGTTAGGGAAAAAAATATACTTTCAATAGTCTAAACCCCTCATCCTGTAAGTTTGTTAATACTTCCTGTGCTTAACTTTGACACATACAAGTAATCACACCAATTTAAAGCTAATCGAATCTAGAGGTTTTGACAGGCTCACAACCTGTTATTGTATGTAGTTGTATTTAAATGCTGTAGATCATTCAGGCAAAACTTTTTATTGTTTTTGACAATGCTGATTAACATTATTAATTGCCAGGACACATTAAGAAAAAGGTCAAATTGTATTCTAACCTTCAAAATACAGTGTGAAATACTTTGAAAAGATAAAAAAAACTTCTGCTGCAGATGTCTTTGACAGCAGGGAATAATGTCCGTAATGTCCTGAGAATAAATCCCCTAACAGGTAGAAGTTAAAGAATGTGGGGAAAAGACCAGGGAAGGAGATAGCTTTATTGCATCTTTTAAACAAGGTGGCCAGCACTTTGCTCTCAGAACCGTGGTGGGACCAAGATGGAACAAACCCTCACAGTTATTTTCCATTACAATAATGCCGGAAAAATTAAATTGTTTGATATCTCATGGCAGTCTTCTGAAATGAAAAATATTGTGAGCTGAAATGTGAGAGGTCCACGTCCTCTCATTCCTGCCTTTGGATATCATTAAACTCTTCACGAGTCTAACAGACTTGCAAACAGGTCATCAATCACACCTAATGATGGCTGTAGGAGAACAAGATTATGGAGAGTCACAGTCACAGCTGCAGTGTTCACGTACCTTAATTGTTCCCACTCAAGACAAATGCGTTGTTTCTTGTAGCATTTGATGGATTAAATTGTATAGGCATCACTGAAACATAATCATTATTGTGTTAAAAGAGATCTCTCTTGGATTATTCAGTAGTTTTGGGGTGCCGTTCGGTGTTAACGAGAGGATAAAATTAATATGAAATAGTTCACAGGCATTTTGCAATTACCTAAGAAAACTGGGATGCTCAGGATATGCATCCTTCTTATGTGAGAAAGCACTTTGGCAACTAAGCTTTTATAATGAATAGACTATCATATTCTTTTCAAGTTGACATTCTTGATGTTATATTTTGTATGTTTTTCTCAAAAGAATAGAATGACCTTTCTGCCAGATGGTCCTATTGGCTGGTCAGTTTTGAACTAAATGCGCTTTCTTTAATGAATGTGTCATATTTAGACCACGGATGCATTACTTGATATCCTTTTCTGCTGAAGCTCTGTTTTATACTTGGTGTGAAGACAACATTCTCTTACCCTCATAGTTGTGTATCGTATTGTGGGGTATTAGAAATTTCCCTGCCTTCTATCTGCTGAGAAATAACTCTTCCCAGTGCAGCCTGAAAATATGTCTCTGGCATATTGCTAACTTCCATCTGTCCAGATATATTGATAGTCAGGGCTTCTGAAAAAAGATCCGCCTGTTGTGCTTTTGAGAAGCCCCAACTAGCTGTACGCAGAACAGCTTAAGGGGTCTCTTGCTTCTTGCAGCAGCAGTATTGTGGTTACGAGAAACGTTCTGATTTTCTGCAAGTGTTAGAATAAAGGCATTTCAGCAAAATGAAAATATGTATTCTGTTCAGAGCCTTAACTTGGCTTCACACTTTCTGCAGGGTGAGTGATTTACTTTTATCTGTGGAAAAGAAATGCAAGATCACGCTCCTACTGCAAAATTGTAATGAAATATTGGCATCCTAAAATAAATCACTGCCACCAATGCTTAAGAACCCTCACTCTGTTTAGCTTGGTTTAGACCTGGAAACTATTCTCCTTGGTAGATACTCAACAGTGTTTCAGAATGCCGTGGTACCTGAAAGGACAGCTCAATTAGCGTTTACTGTCTAATGTGTGTTTTCTGAAAGACCTTTAGGACCAAATTCTGTCCCACACAGTCTTTCTGATTTAAAAGGTCATTAGAATCTGCCTGAACGCCTCCTGCTGCTGTTATTCTCTCAGGGCTGGAAAAGGTTAAGAGGCATTTGTTGGTTCAGGGAGGCAGCTGACTCATAACTTCTGGATATAAGAGGGGGAAGTGGCTGCCTAAAAAGATAGAATTGAGGGTGTGGGCTCAGAAATCCCAAAGTAGTCGTCTTAGCAACAGGCTCAATACAATGAAACAGCATCAACAGAAATTTTGAGCTGAAGTTTCTCTTACTTTCTTTCTTAATAAAGGGAAATCCCTGAAAGGTACTGGAATAGGATTTTATGTAATGTTTGGACTCTGTGGAGAGCGAGTGACTACGGTACCTATTCACAGAAGGGAGCACTGAAGACTAATGCAAAAGGTTTATGCCGGATGAGCAGGGCAAGATCAGAGTACTGAACTATGTTTACACTGGTAAACTTGCATCACTCAATTTATACCCTTCTCTTAATTGTTGTGGGGTTTCTTGCAAATATTTTGTTGAAATTTCTTTTTTCCTCTGTATTAACCGATGCCTGTGTTCTACCTTGGCCTCACTGAAACAGGTACAGAGCATGAAGCATGCCTAGAAACAGAAATATACCTTTTGGGGTTTTTTCAATGTGGAATATGAAAGAAATGCATTTGAAGTGAACATAAGAGAAAAATAAGAGAAAAGTAAACTGAAATCATTTAGCTCAGTTTTTCCTCTGACGTTCTGATTTCCCGCATGGAAAAATGTCTCAGTGTATATCATGAAAATAATCTCTTATATGATTATCTCCATGCGACTGCTAAATTCAATTTACCCTTCTTTAAAGCATCTAGCTGCTGAGCAGACTTTTCTTTGTTTCTAAGCTCAAATCATCTCTTCTGTCTGCAGTCCACATCAGGTTGAATTTTTCTCCCATTCCATCATAACACTTTTGATGAGATTCTGATTCTCATTATCTTCAGAGGACCAAGCCTAACAGTGCACCTCCTTTTATAAAGTTCATGTATTCCTGCAATCTCATCTTCTCAAGAGACACTGGTTTCTGTTATATTCAACTGATTACGTTTTCCTGACCACAGCTGAAATTCGTGTCTGTGTTTAGCAATGGCTGTCTTTGCTATAGATGGATTTTTCTTTTGCTCAGAAACTTGGAATGTGTGCTTTGCAGAAACAGGAATTGCTTCTGATTCCTTGTACTTTTAGTTTATTGCTCCAAATGGTTGCTTTGAAATTAAGACATATGTAAATCTTCCCCATCAATCATCTTCAGCATTATGACCTAAAATTGAAAGGTTAAGTCGAGTGCAAGAACATGCAAGGGGAGAACAAAGCTATCCCTGAGCCTGAGTTGTGCAATTTGGGGAACAGAGACAACAAGACGTTGTTTTGCAAGCTGTTCCACTTTGTAGCAGTTCAAAGCTAAAACAATATGGATACAGGATTTCTGAGCTTTTTATCAATTTAAATATTTGTGAGCAGGTAACAGCAGTGGTGTGTAGCCAGAGCTTACTGTATTCCACTAATACCTATTTGCCACAACAGTCATGCGTCATTGGAATAGGGATATAGTCTAAGGAACTAGGAACTAGGAATATATTCTAAGAAAGAAAACAAATCTTGCCTTGAATTCACCTGGGGTTTACCAGGAAGTCTTGCCAAACTTTAATTTGAGATACAGCTCAAGCTCATATCTACCATCATCCTGGTTACTTTTTTCTCTCTGCTTTTACAACCCCTGTAAACTTTTTATTTCTCTCGGTGTTCTAACCTATCTCCTTGGGTTACCATGTGCAGTCAATACTCATATGTATGTAATTTTAGAAATTAAGTTTCTACAACCTGTTTCTATTTTTTAATTCAATGAGATTTTATGATAAACTTTGAATTTTATGTAGCTCCTGATGTCTTAAGAATTTACATTCACAACTTCCATCTGCCAGGCTAACCTGACACTGCCATTCCTTCAGTCCTATTTTTTTCAAAATTTATTTCTTCTTCAAGAACTAACTCAAATTGGCTTCAGTTGAGTAGTTCTATTTAAGAAATAGGAACTGCATTTCATATAGCTGTCTCTTTGGCAAAAAAAGGGTGGAAATTTACACCTAAGCAGTCAGTTCATTACGTAATCCTCGCTTAATGTTCCCCGTACAAGTGTCGCAAAGAAAACAGTGGCAAACAGGTGCAGTCACTAAAGGGTATGGCTCATACAAACGATCTCTGTCAAGCATGGAATTCCTTTTCTAACATTTTCTGAGTGCTTCAGAGTCTTAGAGCTGAAGTCAGAAGGAGCTCATTGGCACTGTTTAACATCTTTGTTTGCCAACGACACCCAGCTGTGTGGTGTGGTTGACATGCTGGAG
>NW_009601820.1:0-18499 GCF_000690535.1 Cariama cristata | reverse complement strand
AGTGAAGTTAAGCTCAGGAAGAAGGGAGGAGTTGGGGGGAAGGTGTTTTAAGATTTGGTTTTTATTTCTCATTATCCTACTCTGATTTGATCGGTAATAAATTAAACTAATTTCCCCCTGTCGAGTCTGTTTTGCCTGTGATGGTATTTGGTGAGTGATCTCTCCCTGTTTTTATTTAAACCCACGAGCCTTTCATTATATTTTCTCTTCCCTATCCAGCTGAGGAGGGGGAGAGAGAGAGCAGCTTTGGTGGACACCTGGTGTTTAGCTAGGGTCAACCCACCAGAGGTAATCTACCTGGCTCCATGCTTGAGTAGAGCAAAGCAGCATTAGCTTGCGTTTTAGTGGAGAGCTCGGAGAACACAGACTGCTGCACCAGTTCAACTTCAGCTAATCCTGCACATTGTGTCAGAAGAGGAACATATGGAGTGGCACATGTGTGCATTTCTGTGTGTGTATGTATCTGCATGTGAGGAGCGGGTCCAGGATCCTTTTAATGCTACTATACTACTCTGAACAGCATGCAGGACAGTGTTTCATGTGGACCTGCCAAGCACATCACATCTTGCCCCTTCTTTCTTGTCCATCTCATCAGTTCATCTTTAAGACACTCTGTCCCTTTATGACGTTAAAATCATTTAAAGAAAGATGAATCCGCTCAATGAGCAAGCTGCTACCTTTGTGCTAACCTCACACTAGCCTGTTCTGTTTGCTGACCGCATCTGAGCCACTTGGCATCTGCTCCAAGTGCTGCTTCAAGGTAAGCTCTACTGGTGACAAGACAACAGCCAAAGAAGGCCACAAAGCCTTCAGTAGGTCAGGAATAACATCTAAGTACAAAGGAGCACAGGAAGTGCATGCTACAGACACAATCAGGACCATAACTGGCCCAGCCTTGCGTCCTGTCTGGGAATAGTCTTGTATTACAGCTGCATGCCAAGGTCCTCAATAAGATGGTGCCCCAGCATGTCAAGCACTCAGCAAGCTGTCCCTGCCCCGGTGTGCTTTCACATGCTTGATTTAAGATGTGTCAGAGGACGGGCACATAACTGCGTGCTGACAAATGAAGCACAGTCCCACAGGGAACCTCTGTTAGAGAAAGTCATGTCTAAGTTGAGAGGGGCTGAATTCTCCCTTTAACACTAGGAACAGCTACAGCCCTAATGAACGATTTCAAGCACTACTGTATTACTCAGTGCAATTTAAAATGGTTACCTGTTCAGCTGGCTGGATGTGTGTAGCTGCTTTGCGATGAGGGAAAATAGTAATGGAGCATGTAAAGCAGAATGGACTTACCACGGATCAGACTTGAATAAATCCTAACAACTACTTCTCTGGTTTTAGTGTTCAAACAAAATCATAACCAGTTTTAATAATGTTTTCATGTTTTTTAAAAATGAAATGCTGAACAGATTCTTTGGTACATGTTGCTATGTAGGGGGCAGGAGGGGAGTTGGTTTTGCCTACGCTCTGCACCAAACCAGAAATGGGAAAAGTATCCATATGCTTCAGTCCCCTGCAGAACTGCTCCTTTTGTGATACCAGGCCAAGAAGACAACCTAGGAATTTGGTGAACATCACCCTGTACTATGCTGAAGAGCTATTTGGAGGGTCAGACTTTCCCAAATCCATGGTTCCCAAGATAGTGAGTAACTCTGGTTATGGCCAGACAGTGGTGGGTGGAGAGTGGTTTAGGATGCCATCGCCTCTCACTGCTGCCATGCTTGACTACATGCATCCCCCTCAACTGAGGCAGCTTGATTAGCACCAACACCATTCAGTGTCAGACGAGGCCGATTTGCTTCCTTTGTGCTGTGGGTTGGAAGCACACAGACACTGACTGCTCCCATCTCTTTGCTGAGAGCTGCTGGCTGAACCTCGCTAACTCAATTGCTTGTGGACCTGCCCGACCAGGAGGAGATGGAGCTTCCTGCTACGGGAACAGTGCATGGTGGGTCCGTGGGATTTGCTGCAGTGGGAAGACAAAGAGAAATTAATCCAGTGTGATAGAGTTCTATTCTACCACCTTCAAGGTCGATGAGATGAGATTTTGGGATGTATTTGCTTCTCTGTCCCCCATGGCCAGCTGAACCGTTTCAGAGGCTGAGGACTGCAGTGATTTCCTGATGAATTATACCTTCTCAAGCAAGCTGAGAATTTAAATTACATAGTAAATAAAATTAATCTGTCTGTTCAGATCCCACTGAATGATGAACAGAGTCATGAGCAAATGGAGGGAGAAAGAATGAAGCGCTCGCTACAACTTCCACTTCAACTCCAAGTCCTGATTTCGGCTTACTTGCATCATTCAGCTTGGGGACATTAGCATGCATCTAGCTAACACTGAAACCTTCACTACCTTTCACCTCTGACAGAGGGTATTTGTCAGCGAGAACTGTGTCACTTCTTGGAGAGATTTCAGGGTATGTACATCAATAGGGGCTTTGCCTGCAGGCAAAGGAGGTATAAGAATGTTGTGTGCCGGGGCCACGCTGATCCCGGTCAGGGCTGTGCTCCCTGGAGACATTTGGAGAGCGTAAGTGCGACCACGCGGGCGGCATTAGCACAGCTGATGGCTGTGCCTCCTTGCATTGCAAAGAAAGGCAGAAGAAAAGTGATTTGTACTAAACAGGGGTAGCAGAAACAAAAAGGATCTGTCTGAGCCCAGATCCCTGCTCTGAATACAGAGAATATCGTTTCAAACTGATATATGCTGAGCGTCAGCGTTTCTTATTCAGGACAGGCCGTCTGTATCAGGATTGTTTCACCCAGATTCAGACAAGCAAGGGTCAGCTAGCTAAGTCATCCAACTACCAACTTGGGCAAGTCACAGGATTTTTAGGTGTAGTACATTATTTTTGCTGACCTAGCCAAACTTGGGGAAATAAGTGAACTACGTCTAATTGTGAGAACAAGCTAGCAAAAGCAGGCGTATAAATCTGTCTTCCAAGGTTTTAAACATCCAAGTAGCCACCTTTCCTTATGTTTTGTTGATTTGGCTACTGCTCTGTCTTTTTGGCATGGCTGAGAGCTGGCAGAAACACCAATGGGCTCTGAGTGGTTTTAAGCTCCCTTCAGCTCCCAAGCAGGCCTGACCAGACAAAGAACTGCTAAATAACCCAGGGAGTACAAAGATGATGTCCGCATCTCTTATGCAAGGATGCAGCTCTTAACTTCTCATATAGGAGCTACTACAACAAGCAGTCAGTGCATTGCATGCACAGCAATGCAGGGCTCATCCTGGGGTAATGCTCATCTAGAGCGCTGCCTGCACAAGTTACAGAGAGGTTTCTGATGGCCTTGCAGATGTTACTTTTTGCATTTCCCTTCAGAAAACACACACCAAAGTGAAGTGTCACGCTACTCCTTGGCACAGAGGAGAACAGGTAAACAAGTGCTCTGGTCCCAACCAAAGTCATCATCTACGTACACCATAAGCATCTCCAAAAGTGGCTTCATGTTCCAGCAGCATGTCCCCAGCCCCTAGCCACACCACCCCAGCCCCAAACCTCATTTATCTGACCCTCCTGTGATTATAGGAAGGAACAACTTCTCTGTTTATATCCACTAGTGGGCTTTGATGTGTAGGACAGCAGGGCATCCAGTGCAGTCATCTAGCAAAGAAAACCTTATGGCTGTACATTTTAGGGAAAAAAATGAGTATTTTGAACACAGAGCATTTTACCTTGGCACGATAATCACCAATCATCTTCGTAAAATAGTAAGTTGTATTTTACTGCTGGGAGAAACTACTTCACTGGTTTACCTGAAAGCCACATAGAGCATCTGTGGCAGCAGGGGAGCAGAGAACTGGGATTCCTGGCTCCCAGTCCTCTGCCTGAGCTGCCTCTGCAGCCATTTTATTTAGACAGGTTGCGAATATGTAGCAGCAGGCAGCAAATTATCTCTCTTCATCTTTGAACATTTTTCTGTACTGACTTCAAAGGCATCTATTGTTGCAGCTCCCAGTTCACAAGGGCGTTTCGTTGTGATTCAGCCTGTGCTTTTTCACTTAATTTTTAAGGATTGAGACTTATTCCTAATGGCTGCAAAATACTGCACATAAGGATTTAATTTATCACTGTCAAAACTGGAATATATGAACAGCATCAGTTTTCTTTAAATGTATTTTGTTTCATTTTTCACATTTACCTTCAGAAAGGGATTTATATGGTATTTTCATGTACTTTTCAAAGAATACCTTTCCTGCCAGCCAGAAGAACAAAGTTAGGTATCTGAGGAAGTGTTTGTGTACTGACAAGCTCAGCTAAAACATTTCAGTTTATAAACTGAGCTCTACAAAATACAATCCATAAAACTGAGTTACTCTCTCCCTTAACATATTTTAAAGGGACAGAGAGAATTAAGCTATTTCACTTGGAAAGAACTTCTGCAAATGCCCCCTTCATCATGTCTACTCAACTGAACACAGGTTTAAGCCAAAGCCATTTGCTTGACCCTGCTGAAAGGTGTTGCAGACAAAAAAAAGGAAAAAAAAAAAAAAAAAGAGAAAAAAAAGAAAGAAAATAAAAAGAAGGGAGTCTATTAAGTGCAGTTTAACTCTGCTCATTTAAATAGCTCTCTTCATTTAAAGCATCACTTATGCTAAAGGCATAATCTACCAGCTAAACAGACTTAATATTAGTGCCAACACCACATTTGCTATGAGTCCTGATGTTCTGTGAAGAAGCATTAAGGTTACTGATGCATGTAGTAAGTATGATGTGTATTTAGGAGAGTAACAGTACAAACTTGCTTAGCTGAATACTCACAGCTTTCAGTTACATAGGAGATTATCATATAGAGCATATTTGTACAAAAAACACTTGAATAGCATCTGACATAAGTAGGCTTGAACTGCACAAACACTTAGTCAAATGTCCATACTTGCTTGAGTCTAAGATACGCCCTAAATGATTGGTCTATGGCAGAGAGTTTCATAGCCTATACAAACTACAAATTTATTTTTAATATGTCGTATCTGGGACAGCTTTCACAGGCTGGCAGATACCACTGCTTGGAATGACTTGTTGACTTCCCATCTAGTAGTCAAAACAAATAAGGACAAGTGCTAATGCCACAGGCAGCACATGAGCTTGGAAGGGACTCGCAGCTCACTGACTCTCTAGCATCCTGCTTAGAAAGGACCCTTGGACTTTTCTTGTTCCCAGGACTGGACTGCAGCTGACTGTCCCAGCCATGTTTCTGGCTTTGATTTAACAGCAAAATGTCATATATTTGATTCACTCTGTTTTATCATCTGCTGCACTGAGTTTCTACAACTCTACACATTTCAAAAAAAATTCTGTATTTTCTATCTAATAAAATGAAAGCAGACGGAGAAAGGCAGCCAGGCTGGTTAACACACTGAATGGATGGACACTGCTCACCCCACCGTGCTTTAAGAAATCCCTGCTCTGCAGTATGATACCCACTGTTTTCTTCCCTGGAAAAGTACCTTACTAACTTAGCATGTCACCCTCCAAATACTCTGCTCCCCAGAAGAGGACTTTCAGGCATTGTTTCACTAGATGAATTGCCTGTTTACTATGAATCTCTATGGGAGAACAGGATATGTACAGCCCAGGGTGCCTCTTCCTGCTATTCAATCTATCAGCCTCAGTCCCGGGTACTTGGACCACCAGCAGCTCACCCAGAGAGCCGTTCCACACAGCAAACCTGCTCCCTTAACAGGATTACCGGCCTGATCCCTCCCTTAGCGAGACTGCCGTTGTCTGGAAATTGGACAAACAGCCTTAGAGCTCAATTAGTTATTTAATAAGTTTATGATTAATCAATCTGCTGATTAAGCTTTCATTAATTAGGTTGGCAGGAATTCTATTTCAGAGGGATAGTGGCCCCTAATTTAATACATTTGCTCTTGGATCAGGGTCAGGGAGCTTTGTGTGAGCCCTTGTGTGCAGCATGCCCCAACAATTCTCTCTCCTGCTGCAGAAGTACCTGGTGCGCAGCGCTGCTGCCAGATCACTGGGGCATGGTGGCCCTTGGGGACAGCTCGGCATTGCAGCCCGGTTGGTATACCCGGTGCAGGCCAAAGACTCCCGCTCCCTTCTTCTGAATTCTCACCAGATGGTGCAGAGAGAGGCAGGCAAGGTTTATCTAGGGCAGACACAACCGTCACAAGTACAGATTCAAAAAACCTAGCCTGTCATTTTGATATCCATGCTGCTCTCATCTGGATTTGGGTGGGTGGCCCACCTCAGGGACTAGCGGGAACTCCTTTCCTCTTTCTTTTTGCGAAGAGTTTAGAGAAAGTTCATGGCTTCATCTCTGGCTTTGTCCTCTGCCGCATGCTCTGAAGTATGGGGCTTACCAGGTTCCTTGTAGGGTGCATTGGCAGAGGGGGCAGGATGTCACCACCTTCCCCCTCCAGCGCGGACTCTGCTCGGGTAGGGAAATCAGAACTGGGCTCAGGGATTAGTCCCAAACTATCATAAATTATCAAACCTTTCCCCATCCTCAAGGGATCCCCTGTCTCCTTTCTCAGGTAGGGCTGCTATCTGTCAGTGTTAGCCAGCAGAGGATGGCAGAGGGGATAGTAGGATGCTGTTGCCAGCTACTTTATGTTCCTTAATGTTCTCCTCCTTCCAGGTGCAAGGTTTAGGGTTTAGCAACTGCCTTTTCCTTCCACCTCTCAAAGGGACTGGTGGCAAAACACAGCCGTGCCTCAAATGGCAGAGGGAAACAGGATTAGTCAGAGAAAACTTACATCTCTGCTGAAACCCCTGAGAAAGGGGCTTGAAACAAAAGATGAAAGACAAGCTTGTGGTCTGCAGCTGCTCTGAGTACTGCAGGAGCGGAAGCAGAGCTGGGGGATGAGAGATGTCATCCCAAAATGCAGAGCCCCACAGCTGGAGATCAGACGTGTGCACTGCTGAGCTGAAGCCTCTGTCAAAGGAGCAGCAGTTCCGGTGGCACGGAGAGCTCAAAGGGACTCAGGGAAAGCCTGACTCATGCTGAAGATAGCAGTAACGCACAGGTAAAGATGATTACAGTTCTTAATATAGAACTCCGATGTCAATGAAACACGGTTTTGTACTTTAATACTGATGCATTTTACATCTTTGTTACCCTTTGTCAGGACAGTGCACAGGGCAGTGATGCTCAGAAGCGGTTTGCTAACACAAGCTGTCAGGTGCTGGCGTTCCCATTCAGGGCTGTGGTTATGGCACTGACATCCCAGCGCTGCTCACTGCCAGACCACAGGCAGCCCCAAAGGAGAGAGGATGGGTGGTAAAGCACTGCTGGTCTGAGTAAGGTTTAACACTGCTTTTGGGGGGACTGTAAAAGGGAGTCTAGGTGAAGAGGATGCAGGTATAATCTAGACTCTGAATGTCAGACCCTGTGGTTCACTCCACATGTTGCAGAGACTCATGCTTTTCTGTCTTGCCATAGCTAAAGGCCTGATGAGATCCCATTGATTGGCAAATGAGCCCACCTCCTCCAAACAGCAGGCAGGGGATGTTTCCGACTCTGCCTCCCAGCTGCCTGCTCTCAAAACCCTAGCACTAAAAGAGATTGCTGGCAACGCTACAGCTGCTGAGTCCCCGCTATCTGACCCACTCTCCTAAATGACCCAGTGAGGCAGAAATTCTGGCAGACCAACATTTTTACCTCCCTCCTCGACAGCCAGCTGTACGCACTGAAGAGAGGAAAAATCCCAGCTTGGATTTGCTTATCAAAAGACCATTAGCTAAGGATTTTCTACAGCATTTCTAAGAGAAAATGGAGGAGACAAGCAAAAGCAATACAAGAATTATCATAATTTCTGTGTCCCTTGCATGCCTTGGTCAGATTTGTGTTGGGCCACAGTGCACACATGTTCAGCTTCACTTTACACATACATATTTGTGAGTGAAAATCACCAGCTGCATACAAACACAAGGCTTATTGTTGTATAGTTACCTGTTTGGCTGCCCAACTGGAGCTGGAGGTGAGAGGAGAAGAATAGAAGAGTTATAAGAGTAGAAGAAAAGAGGAGAGAAACAGCCTGAGGGTCTCAGCAAGGCAGGCTTTATTGCAGTAGCACTAAGGGACTACTGAGTGTGTACAGAAGACACGTAGTTCCTTGCCTGAGGAAATTAAGACAGAAACCAGACTGTGCATAAGGAGTACGGGCAGCTAAAATGGTAGGTGTTTCAGTGATGCACGGTTCCTCTTGGTTACACCTGCAGTTTGAATTATCTTTCAATAATTAAGATTTACAACAGGCTTTAACTTGTATACACAGATACTTAAGCACAGCAAAAGCAGGTTGAATTTAACAATGAAAAAGTGCGGTGAGGAGGGTCAGCTTTTCTTCCCCTGATAAAAACTTTGCCAGAGCCTGTGCTAATTCCAATCCCTTTTAAAGGACTTTGTAAGAAATGACCTGCCTGCCCTTCAGCCAGGTGGTGCTGCCAGGTGGACAGAGGTGAAAGGGAGGGAAGAGGAGATGGCAGTAGGGAGATGCTGGCTGGGTATCACACATCTGCTGATGGAGTGGGCAGCAGGATGTGCAAGGAACAAAACCCTGCAGACTCCAAGTTAGAGCAAAAGATGTGAAGAGCAGGGGGTTGTTATCTTAAGGCATGGTGGGATTTCAGAGAGCCTTCACAGAGATATAAGCTTGCTTTGGCTTTTTTTTGCTATGCATTTTTGTAAAGAAACTAATTTTCCTGTTCATAATCTGTTTTGAATCAAGAATACAGATTTGCATTGCCACCAACTAGTAGTATCAACTGTCATCTTTTTTTGCCTCATATTTCCCTCCATACAAGCATCAGAAATTTTAGGTCATATTGTATCTCAAATTACATCACGGACAGAAGACAAGGGTCATGGGATTATCTGTCCTGAAGACAACTTCAGTGTGAAGCAACATTAGAAACTCTCTCTGAACACACAGGCTGGGGCATCTGCAGGAGATGGGGAGTGGGAATGAGGTTTACAGACACACCCCCACCCCGCCACCCTCCCTTCAGTGACTCTCTCAAGCCTGGAATCTCTTTCTCACCCACAATATGCTGGAAAGAGCCTGGTTTTTGCCAAGACCCAAACAGAAGGAGCTTTAACATTCAGGTCTCCTGACAGTCTCTCCACCCCGCTGACGCTGGCACACTCAGTCCTCAAAAAGGACTGGGCAAAGCTGTGAGCAGAGTGAAAAGGTGGTAGAAAATACTCTCTGCTTTCAACAGCAGGTTTGTGGCTGCTAACAGCTGCACTTGTGAGGTGAACAGAAGTGCAACGCCAAGATTCAGGGGATAAAAAACCTTTAACTTCTTGCCAGGTCAGCACCAGTAGAGATGTGGAGGAAGATCAGGGACTGACACCCTTGTCCTTTCCATGGATGGCACTTAAGCCAAAATTTGGGGGCACTGCGATCTGCTGAGCTGTCTTCAACAGAGTGCACTGGGGGAACGAAAGGAAGAATCATCATTTTCCGATCACCCAATACATAACCCAGCAAAGCCATCTCATTGAGGGGACGTGTCTTGACTTGGAGCTCACAGGGATAAAAAATGAGGAGAGACAGAAAAACAACTCAAGCTGACATATTTCTATCCCCTGCATCTGTTCCCCAGGCGCCTTAAGTCACATCGGCTCAGCCCAATGACAGAAACAAGGTTTCTTCCTACCAGGTCTCCAGGGTCCAGTAAAATATAAGGGAAAGCAAGCTGCATCTCCTCTCCTGACCACACTGTGACAAAGCTGTCAGAGCAGCTCTGACACCGTCACCTCTGCAGTAGTGTCTGGTGGGAAAGGATGGAGAGCCATTGCTCTTCCACATCCCCCTGGAGAGGATGGTACTGGAAATCTGGAAACCAGAGGCAGAAAGCCTTTTCTTCTGTAAACTGCATCAATTTGATGCTTAAAAGCAGTGAATTGGAATAAATGAGAACCCCAACAAAGTGCCTCTGCTGTTTCTGTGCTGCTGAGGGTGCTTTGCAACAGCAAATTCCAGTAACACAGAGAGGTCAATTTAGGGGTTAAACCTACCACACTTTGCTCACTGGAAAGGCCTCAGTGGCTGGGACAGCAACTGTATGGTTTTCTTACTTTACTTGCAGCGTTAAATGCACTCTGCTTATTTTGGTTGACCTTGTGAAAAATCGTATTTAGGAATCACTGATGGCTCCGTAATCTGATCATCTGCAACAGACCTCACGGAGGTCAACCAACATCTACCAATGACAGTGCAAGGTGCAGGGGACCTAGCAAAGCATCACCCTGAGAGAGTTTGTTTTCACCAGGTATATCTGACAGTCTCGAAGTGAAGCCAAAAGTCTCCAAGTGAAAGGGACAAAGCAAAAGTCAGTGCGTGGCCAGATGGTGTCCATGGGGCACTCTCCCTCTGGACATCTCTGAGGACCAAGACCACCACTTGAAGTCACTTGGGTGACTTCAGCACTGCTGGACTGGCACAGGGATCCGTATGTGGCAAACCCCAGACGCTCTGAAGCACTGCCCCGAAGAACAGGTTTTACAGTTGTGTCTATTTACAAATCATGACATGCCACTACTTAATGTTTCCTTCCACCTAACGCCATCCCCTTTCCTCCACACAGTACAGCTCTGAGTACTTCAGCCTTTCAACAGCTGTTTGTTAACCACTGCTAAGGGCCCTCTTGAGCACTAACTACATGATGAGTACTGAGGAAGACAGAGTAAACAATTTGTTGAGGTGAAGGACCAGAAGAAACGTACTCATGAATCTTCATTTTTAGAACCTCAAATATTCTCTGCTCAATTTTTCACAATTCTGTGATTCTGCCTGTGGATTATGAGCTGGTCTATGAGGTCTGACAAGTTGCTTTTTTGTTGTACCCTGCCTTAGAAAAGTTTTACTATTGTTCTGTAGCCTTGTCAGATGTAACAATCAGCTTTTCATAAGCATCTCTTTGTTCCAAACTCCAAGACAATGAAAGAGAATTTGTTTCTTCTGGGCTACAGGCAACACATTAGTTTGCTCCAGACCAGCATTCATTTTTTCCCTAGGCAACTTCCACACCTTTAACAGTCTTGAACATCTGCCCACTGTCTCCACTCCTGCCCTAAAATCCTCATAGAAAGACCAGAACAGTGGTTTTCAAGTTATTAAAATAGTAGATCTCATTCGCCAGGATGGATTTTAACTTCCTCTGCTTAAAATCTGTTCCCTTATCCCACAATAAAAAATGCATGGGATGCAAATGGGAAAAATCATGGAACAGGAGGATTCATTAGCTTTTTTTTCTTCTTTCTTGTAATTATTAGCGGCATGCAGCAGGTAGAGATCTGTGTGTGACAGCTGCCTCTGCGTCACGACCTTTTCCTTAAAGTCCCCTTAAAAATCCAAATTATAGCAGAAAAAAAATCCATCTGCCAATCTAAGATTTAAGCGCCTTTTCCAATGGCTGGCTGAGACACCATCCAATGGCTGCTGAGACCTCAAATTGGTCTATGAAATGGAGGTGGTGTACAGCCGCCTTAGCAGCTGCTTGTCACCTGTGCTGCACCTCACATGAACATGGGCACAACCACCTTGAATTTGGTTCTGCCTTGTAATATTCCAGTGCTACACTCTGTGAACGCTCTTGTTTTGCTAGGACATCGGGGGTACAAGAAATCAGCTGCTTGCTGGTATTAAAAGATCAGTCAGCATTGAGAACCATGGATAAAATGCAAGTCAGGAAACACATCTGTAAAAGAACAAATTTTCTTGTCTTTGCACTGGAGTCAGTAAGAGGTACAAGCAAAGGAGAAGATTAGTTTTAACATGTTTTTAAATTCAATCATTGTACAATTGAGGAGGTTTGGTGAATTAAAAAGAAAGAACAGAGACCAATAATTAAAATTTAAAAAGAAGAACGTTTGTAACGGAGTGAAAATCAAGCAGTAATTGGGTTTCTCTTGTTTACCAGTAGACATACCAGTACTTATGGAAGAGGACTGCTTTGTGCCAGTGCACACAAGTTACCTAATCCTCTGCAAATCCTACCATGTCTGTGTTGGGTACCCAAGAGAATAACTAGATAGGACTTAGATAGGCTTTTTCAGTAGTGAGTAGAAAGTATACGACATCTAAAAAAATAACTGCAGTCCTCACTAGGAATAGGATCACAGGATACTTCAAGTTGGAAGAGACCTAAGGAACTTTCCAGCTCTATGTCATGCTCAAAGCAGGATCAGCTATGAGGTCAGACTGGGCTGCTCAGAGCTTTATTCAGGCACATTTTCAAAACTTTTAAGGATGGAGATGACACTACCTCCCTGGGAAAAGCTTTCCAGTGCTTGGTTGTCCTCATGGTGAAAAAGGATTTCATTAAGGTGATTAAGGTGAGAAAAGAAACAGGTTGGGAATGAAGTACCCAATAGATGCTACAGGTAATTTACTGCTACCTCAGGTATGTTGATATCATTCTTCACTAGCACAGAGGAAGTTTCACATGAAGCTTTTCCACTCTTCTTACAACACTCCAGATTATCCTGGTCATATCCCATCAGATGGTCATTACCAAGCAAACGCAGACAGCTGGCACTGTCTTTTCCCCCTTTACTCCTGCCCTTTTCCTTTTCTCTCTCTGCCCTGCCGTGAAGCAGAGGAGTTTCCACCCAGTTCTAGGTCAGATGAATGTCCTGTAGACCCCCTAGTGATGCTGCAATTCACCTAGTCAATGAGACCCAAAGCAGCCATAGCCTTTTCTAATGTGGTCGTGACACTACTTTCTAGGGAGGTGGAAAATCCTGGGTACCCATGAATGTTTAATTGCAGACAGACAGAAGAACATTGGCAACAAAGAGCTAAGATCACCTCCTTGTGTTACTGATCATCCCCTTTCAATGAAGGGAGAGCAAAACCCAAAGGACTGTCCAAAGGACTGAAAGCCAAACTCAAGGACTGTCGTGTATCATAGCTCTTCTGCAGATAGGCCAAAGTGAGTTGGCTATGTGACCTGGAACTAAAAACATAACATCTGCCTGCACAGAAATAACTCTGTCAAGGTTTTGCTTTCACATTTTGCTTCACCCCCTGTCCCACAGATCAGAGGCTCTGTAAAGCCACATTTCAGCCCGGTAGTTAAAGTATTCAAGCAGAAAAAGGAAATGAACTTGAATCTTCCATGTTCTGCCTGAAAGTCTGTAGCTAAAAAAGGCACAGCTGTTTTGTGACTTGAGCCTCCCAAACTTTTTATAGCCAAAACCACCTTGTAAATTAGACATGAATTTGTGAACAGTTTGGAACAAACAATTACACATTTTTTTAGTGAACTTACAAAAAAAAAAAAAAAAAAGAAGTGCTAGGGTTTACTAACCCAAGATATTTCTTTTTTCATTAAAAATTGTAGGCAAAACCCGAAAAACTTGATTTTAAAAGTGGCCTCCATTCTGGACTCAAACTACCCGTGCCTGACAGCATCACTTTAAATATTAAACATACCAGCCTTGTTCAAGACATATTTTTAGCACAGTGTCATTTAATACGTCAAACACAGTTTCTGAGATGAACTTCTACAAACTACAATTGTCTGACTTGTACTATTCATCTCTTCTCTTAAGTTCCTAGTCCTACAACCAGTATTTAAAATAAATCACACCAAATCACTTTTTTTGAAAAATCTGCTCTTACTTTCGGGCCAGGTAGTGATGGTGGACAGAGAGGGGCTGGTTTCAGGCACAGAGCAGCTGGTGTTACTTGGGAGCTCTGTTGCAGCAAAAGGGTGGCCAGCAGCCTGCAGCTCTGAAACACCTGGTGTCATTAAACTTTCTTCTCATAGCCAGCTCATTGTTTAGTCATGGCTGAATGCACTTTTAAGCTCATGAGCTTCAGACTACTGAGCTAGACAGAAGAACTGCATCATTCCTCCAAAAGACATCAACACCTGTTGACTTGATTGTACCAATTTCATAGCAGTGAGTGAGAAAAAGGGTATGTAGTTTTTTTGGAAAAAGTGAGGATTGCCTTGCATTTAGAGCAGAAGGTAGAAAAAATCAAAAGTTACAGCAAACATAACATGATGGTTTCGGGTTTACAGTAGAACTGCCTTAAAACTCTGTAGAAGATTTATTTTACTGTGCTATAAAAAGTGGTACTTGACAAGACAGAGTTGAAACAGTTCCCCATTCACAAAGGCTTAAGGTGAATCAATTCAAGCTCTTCTGAAGGTAAGCAGTGAGAGGAGAAAAAAAGGCACAGAGTTAAGAAAAGAAAAAGTAAAAAACATTTGGGCTGAGTTCACAGGTGAAAGGAACACGAGGAGGAGGGTAAGAGTCAGTGAGAGGAAATGGCTCATCTGTGCAGTCTTAAAAAGTGAAGATGAATGATTCCCGTGATACGGTAAGTGGGAGGAAGCCTGGGAAAGGAGCAGTTTGCAAAGCATTGTGGAGAGAAAAGGAGACTACTACTCGTATTGTGCTGAGGCTGGAAGCAGAGACTGACAGATTGCAATGGTTACACAGGAGAAGCTGGAGATGATTCTTTGAGCAAATACATGAAGACTTGGATCCACCTGCCAAGAACGTACTTCTTATCCCTCCTCTCCCCTTGTAACTGCACCTGGAGAAAGGATGTAAATGTTGTCTATGGGCCATGCTTTGTCTATAGGTTCCTTTAGAAAGAGGGTTTGGGGAATGCTCAAATGTTTTAAAATCTGAGGAACAATTCCCAGTTTTCCTTCTGGAAGAAGTTTCAAAAAGGGGACTACAGCTATTTTGCACAGTATCAGACTGCAACGTCTCATTTCCACGAATGATGCAATAACTGCATACCCTCAGTACAAGCTATTCAGCCATGATTCAGGCAGTAATTAAAGCTTTTTGAACGATAGTTGTGTTTAACAACTGGAGAAATGGGATCAGACTGTTCAATTACTGCTGTGACTTTACAACTTCTTAAATAAAATCTTATCTTGGTAAATATGTGGCATCTGTAAAAACGGCTTTATTTTCCTCCAGTGTGACCTGCTTTATGGAGAATGACTGCCAAGCAGAACAATAAAAGAGCTGTGCCAAAAGCTTGAGGTTTGAAAGAAAAGGAGGAGATGTGCCAGGAAGCCGCCTGCACACAGCAGAGCAGAAAGGCTGTGACTGGTATGGGCTGTGGTGTTTCCTAGAGAGGCCACTGCCTTGTTACCGCCCGGGGCGAAGTGACAGTTGGAGAACAGGCAAAGCTCACTCTTAGTCCCAGCCAGGACTCACAAGATCCAGAAGCCTCTTTGCACAACTAGTCCCACCATCTCCACTGCAGCTTAATTGCTGTTCCTAAAACTTCTCCATAAAGCTGTGGTGTTGGTTGGTGTAAGAGGCTGGTGGTATCCCTGACTTCAAGCTGAGATGCTGAGAATAGCTGAAGCTGCAGTAGATTTGCTTCTACCAGCCTGCTAATCTAGGCAACAACCTATTTTCTGTGTGCCCAGTGTAGGCCCATATTGCTCCATGACCTGCTTCAATCAGCCCTGCCTCTAGGAAGAACCACAGAAGAAACCTCCATGCAATGGTTGCACTGCAATGGTTACAATCGATGACATCCTCATCTATTCTGCTCTCCTGCTGTGGCACACCAAGGTTTGTGTGTTTCTCTGAGCTCTGAGTCTCCAAAGGATCCTTTAAGATCTCAAAGAAGCAATATGAATTTTTCGGGGTGCTGTGAGTATCCTCTGTGCATAAGGTAGCAGTTAAAAAACAAGAATTCCAGCGAACTTCCCGTACCAGCACAAATCCCTTCCCTTTGAGAAGCAAGTGTTATTTCTACTTAATTGAGTCTGATCTGCTGATGGAGCATTTTAGCCCCAACACTCAATAAGCAGACAGTAACCTTTCCTGGTTAAAAGCTGAGTGTGCAACACAGAGAAGACAAAGGGGGGGCCCATATCACTGAATAGTCACAACAAATTCAATTAACCATCAGGTACAGTTTAAGGCTTATCCTTAATAAATTGAACACATTAAAAAAATGTATCATCCAATACTGTCTGCAAATACTGTGGTCTGTTCTGGAGCCAGTTTACATTAATTACACTGTGCTCTACTTGCTTCCCTTGAGTGCTACACAGAAACTCATCTCTACCTATGAAGACATTGGAAGGAATTATGGAAATAGTAACACCTGGGTAATTCAGAATTGGGAAAATGTTCCCCTGTGGTGGGCTGGAGGATCAGGTGGAAGCTACATTTAAGGACATTGGGCTCTGAGAAGCCAGAAACAGTACTATTGCCCTTTTCTGTGTTGATTTTGTCAAAGATGCCAACACCTGAGCAGACAGCCTTGTCAGTTCAGCTGGTGTTAGTCGTTTTAATGTCAGGAACAAGGAGTACACCAGCTTTGGGGCCATCCCTCTCTTTTAAACCAGCTCTCTAAGTATTTCATAGAAAACAGTGATGAGCATAATGTGTATGTGTAATTAGACCTCTGAACAGGCCACCAGCCTATCACTGCTGTGGTGCTGCCTGCTGGGGTTAGGCTTTCCTAGACCAGGTAGTTTTTATTCTCATCACTACTTCAGTTACTGAATTTTTCCTTCCTTCTATCAGAGAATCTCAATAATTTACTTAATTTGTTTTGCCTCACAACCTTCTGAGCTGCTTCTCATATTTGAGGTGATAGATTATCATGGGTCAAGGCAAAGAAGAGAACCTGTAATTTGCAGTTCTGATCTTCTGCTTCAGGCACAAAACTCCCACTCAGACTCCAGATACTTTGATCCATTCTCATTACAAAGTAAAATAATTTGTGTAGAAGCAGATCTTCAGGATTAACTCTCTTTCCTAGACTACCAAACCTATAGGTACTGTAAAAATCTGGAAAGGATAAAGGATGGTCAGATGACCCAACAAAATGATTCGGCTCCCTTACAGCCTCCTCCTTCATGACTTTTTATCTGAAGATACATTAGCCAAGAGTTGTGTGTGCAACATGAGATGTGAGTGGGTGTGAGTCTATCAGCTTGTAAGGTGCGTGGGTACCCGGTAACTTGTCATGGGAGAGGTACACGTATGATGGTGGAGGGCTGGGAAAGGCCAGTAAAGCCCTGGTGGGGTGGCATAACAAATCAAGCAAATTGCAGTGACAGCAAGACTAGGCTTGTTTGGTGATTTTGCTCCTGGGAGTTGCTGACTGGTACCTCCCTTCTCTCCATCTCACCCACTTACACACTCTCGCCTGCCCAGAGCTCTCTGCTGAACTCCAGTGAATTGCTCTGTTCAAGTTTCTCTTAATGGCTTTACCTGAGCCTGTCAGCTACAGTGTCTCACACACCTCTATTTCTCCTCTAACTAATCTGCAGTAATACGCTTGTCACAACTGTTTTTCTGCCCTCATCTTTGCTGCTCTGTGTGCAGACAGCCCTACTGCCCTTAACGTGATGCAGCTGTTCACTCTCTCACCCCCTCCAAAAAGAGCCTGAAGATATCCTACAGGAAGGATGCTACAATAAATCTGCGTACGCAGTTTCTCTTATAAATGGAAACAGCAATAACACATCAAGTAACGTTTAAATAAATTCCTCCCAAGCCCCAGGAGATCTCCGAGTGGTAGGCTGCACTTCTATCTTCATGAAGAAAATCAATAGCAGTGCTATATTGCCACTGCACTCTGGCTTCCACGCTACTCATCCCCCACCACACAAAGTACAGACTGTGTTCAAGGAAATGGGTGCTCCCAGGGGAGGAAAACGGCTTTGTGCACTTAAGGTAATGATGTCACTTGAGGTCACCATGTAAACAGCTACGGATATGGAAATCTGCAGTTTTGTCAATAGAGCTGGAACCTAGGGACCTAGCTTAAGAGTTACAGTTTCTTTATAAAATATTTCCCTAATTTACCTACAGAGCTTCTTCCCAGAAACAACAGCTGCTGTACCTAATTAGCATTAATCGTCCTGTTACAGAACAGCAACTGGGAACAGTACAGTACTTGAGATACTGACAAAAAGATACACTAATGGCATTGATTTGCCCAGTCTACTACAACCTCCCCTTATTATTCTGTTTTCTATATGAAAAGCTTAGAAGTCACAAGCTGTGAAGCAGACTGGGAAGAGATGACACAGAAAAGGAGCCATGGATATGGGCAGGTACTGAGCCATTCAGCCTACGCAAGATGCTTGGTGCCTGCTCTGTTTGGGACTATGTCTCCCAGCGCCAGTTTTTCATCCCGACCTGCAGCAAGAGCAGGCCTGGAAGGGGACCTCTGATCAAGGCATCATTTTGAACAGCACTGGGATCACAGCAACACAGCATCACAGAGTGCTCAGGGTTGGAAGGGACCTCTGCAGACCATCTCCTCCAACCCCCCGGCCAAATCAGGCTCACCTACACCAGCTTGCACGGCAACGCGTCCAGGCGCCTTTTGAATAGCTCCACAGAAGGACACCCCATGGAATAGCCCCAAAGAAGCCCCCCCCCCAGCCTCTCTGGGCAGCCTCTGCCACTGCTCTGACGCCCCCAAACCATACAAGTTCTTCCTCCGATTAAGATGAAAATGCCTCACTTTTAGCTTGTGCTCGTTGCCCCTTAACCGCTC
>NW_009601819.1:0-2945 GCF_000690535.1 Cariama cristata | reverse complement strand
CCGGTGCCGGCAGTCGGGTCCGGGGAAAGGGGCCAGGCTCCTCACCGGGGGAATCTCCACCCCGACCTGCCTGCCAGCCAGCTTGTTACGGTGTAAAGACTTGCCTGGTCTGTGATTTATTCAGGCTTACCTCGCTTGGGCTGAAATCTATTCCGAGAGAACACTTAAACCTGAATGATAACGGATTCCGAAACAGAACTCTAAATTATAGTTTAACCTTGCACCGATTTTTGATCTAAAATTATTATATTGAATAAAGGTGTTCCTACCATTCACTATCTCAGAGAAAGAAAAAAAAAAAAAACACATAGCTCTGTATTGCTGAAAGGAAACGTCCTAACATCATTTTGCTCCCATTGTAAATGGCACCAGGTCATTAACCAAGCTAGTTAAGTAACTCACCAATTTGCTAGCCATCCTGCCAACCAGAAAACCAGACTGTTACTTGGGTAATCAGATAATTGCATTTTACATTTTCAAATAACCCTTAACAAGCAGGAACTAATTAATGGCCGTAACACCCCGATGAGCTATGAACACTTACTTCCAACTTACCACGAGGGAAACTGAGGCAAAGAGCTTTGTCCCAGGCCACAAAACCCATTCAGGGCAAAGGAAGAGCTAGAAGAAACTCCTGGCTCCTAGCCTTGCATTCACTCCATTCCCTGGGAAACACATGAAGGATGCTTTTACCCCTATGATGAAGCTACCAGGAACCACTGAATCATCAACTAAACCATCAGTCAGCCTAATAATTAGCCAATTAATTAGCAACCACCCAAAGCAGATTCATTTACTCAGGGCTCCATCTAACACTGTACTAGCAGGAAAGTTGGATGAAGGAATCTAAACAAGGAATGGAATAACAGAGCTTTACCACACATCAGGCCCTGGTCAGCTTGCTAACAGAGAACAGTGGTCGGCTTTAGGATCCAGCACTGCAGCTGAGTTTCTTGGTGGCTGATGCACAGAGATCTACATTCCCAGGTCCTGCTAGAGAAGAAGAGGATCCTCTGGCCAGGAAAGGCGAAGATTTAAAAGCCAGTTTTGAACCTGAGTCCCAACACACTTTCCAGGGGGCCAGGAGCCATGCATACCCTTCGTTGCCTACAGGGAGCAGGCAAAGCTACAGCTGTACCTTCACAAGCTACATTGAAGTGGTACACCTTCAGGGTAGTGCAGTGTTGAAAGCCTGGTAAAACAGGAATCTGTCTTTATCATGCAGGGCTTGGTGCATTTGCCATCTTCCTGTTCAAGCACTTCCTACTAAATACATTTTCTGAACCAACAGGGACATAAGAATACCGAGACCATGGAAGGAATCTCCCAACAGAAAATGTGGCAAAGCAGGAAAGGCTGGGCATTTCCATTCAGGGTGGCTGGGGAATACCAAGGGCCCACAACTATTCACCCAAGCAGTCTCAAGTCAGAAAGCAGCTGCAGTGAAAAGTCAAAAGGTCTGTATGAAACAAAAAGGTTTTCTTTGCAGGTAAAGTCTTCAGTGTGAAGCATCCAGAGATATTTTTTGGAGGACACAACACCACTATTTTAGTTGTTGTTGTTATTATTATTGTTAACCTCTAGGCTTACAGGGAAAATTTTCCAGTCTTCAAGACCACTCTATCAGTAAGCCAAGAGCCCTCAAATGTCCAGCTAAGAATGTTTGGGCATGCTTAGCATGGAGTAAAAAGGAAATAGCAGTTAAATTTATATTTAAAGCTACTTTAGATTCTTAGCCCATGCCATCAAGGAGTGAAAGACTAATTGGTAGCACTGGGAAAGAAGTTTTTAACCCTGAAAAAAAAAAAGTGGGTCAAAAATAGAATCTTGCAGTTATCTTTATGTAAACTTTTCTTCAGCAGTTGAGGAATTTCAGTACAAATCTGTCCCAACAGAGGAAAAAATAAATAAAAAATCACATGGTCTCCTGAAAGACCAAGGCCACACCAACAGTAGTTCTCCAGGACAGAGCAGAGAGTATGATGTTGTACATGTTCTGCTCCCTCTTCCTGAAAACCAGAGTGAATTTTTCCAAGTGCTTGTTGCAAAAAGATACTTTCTGCACTAATTAGCTGAATCAAACAATTATTTTCCTTCTTCCAAAACAAGATGTTTTATTCAAGCATTTTGATCAGGCTTAAAGATGTAAGTCCAGGCTCATAAAAGATGATGTAACTATGCCTTAACCATTTGCAAACCGTGAGCTGAGCTCTGCAATGCACTTCTAGCCTCTGTGAATTGCAGAGTGAAGAGACATCATAAAGGTGATGTAAGCTAGTTCATTTTGCCTCCTAGCTGGGGCAGGCTGCAAGTGGGGCTCCTGAGCAGCTATGTGGGCTTAGCTAATGGGAGATAACTTCTTATGCTGTGATGCACTTGCAATAGTGACACCAAGTATTTGCTTTAGGCTTACCCCTCATGCTAATGCCATTAAAATGGTGTGGCTCAGCAGTTCCCAAAGGGATTATCACGAGCCTCCATTTGAGGAGCTTCTCATTTGACCGGCCCCTGAGCTGCAACTTGATCTGCAGAATGGGTGTGAGGCTCACCAAGTGCCCAGTGGGGTCACCCCCACTCTCAAACTGCTTCTTCTTATCGAAAATCTTCAGCCTGTTTTGCAAAAGAGTGAAAAAAATATTGGCACAGATTCTCTCCCCTCTGCAGCCTGCAGAACTGCCAGGGGTCTCTTGGGAAGCCCAGCACTGTCCCTGTACCTCCAAGGCCCACAGAGCTGTTTGTCCAGAGTGCATGAGGAGCGGGCTAGTAAGGAGGTCAAGAACCATGAAGTGGCCTCCTGCAGCAGAAAAACCTGTGTGAGGATATGTGAAAAATAACCCTGACTTGCTAATCCTAGCTGTGAGCAAACAATTAGCAGGAAGCAGAGGCAAACAGGAAAGCTGATTTAATTATGTGACACTGATACAGCCAGTGAACTGGAGGGGAGG
>NW_009601818.1:0-3015 GCF_000690535.1 Cariama cristata | reverse complement strand
TTGACTCGAGAGGTGTGAGGAGTGAGGTTTCCAGTGAAGGCTGAGGCAAAAAAGTTGTTAAGTTCTCCTCGTCTGTTGTTACCAGCTTCCCAGTTTCACTCATCAGAAGGGGTATGCTTTCTTTAACCTTTCTTTTCTGGTTAACATACCTAAAGAAGCCCTTATTATTCTTTGCCTCCCTCGCCAAGTTCAGCTCCAGATGGCCCTTGGCCTTCCTGACCCCATCCCTACACAACCGGGCAGTGTCCCTATACTCTTCCCAGGATACCAGTCCCTGCTTCCACTGCCCATGCACTTCCTTCTTGCCTTTTAGTTTGACCAGCAGGTCGTGACTCAGTCATGCCGGTCTTTTCCCTTCCCTGCCTGATTTCTTACACCTGGGGACTGAGAGCTCTTGCGCTCTGTGGAAAGCATCCTTAAAGCTCTGCCAGCTCTGTTCTGCTCCCTTGTCCCTGAGAGCAGTTTCCCAGGGGTCCTATTGAGTAATTCCTTGAAGAGCTGGAAGTTTGCTTTCCTAAAATTCAGGCTCCTGACTATACTCCTCACCGGACCCTTATCCGTCAGGACTGTGAACTCCACCAGTGCATGATGACCTTGCAAACCACAAATTGCCCTGGGGGTAACATGCTGCTGCCTCACCCAGAAGTGTTCACATCATTAAAACCTGTATCAGTCACGACTCAGGTATTCTCGGGGATTTCCGCCGTGCCTCTCCCTGAGAACTCCCGGGTCCCTCGCTCAGCTTGGCCCCTGCCAGGTGAGATGATCGCATCCAGTGTGGGGGAAACTGAGGCACAGTCAGGTGGGGCTGTGCCTCCTCTTTGTCACCAGGCACAGCTGCAGGACAACATCTGGAAGGCGAAAAGAGGAACAAATTTAAGTTACAGGACAATGCCTATGACAACCATGAAGCCTTTTGCATACATATAACGATACATATATAGGCAGTATGAAACTTGCAGCTCCATCTGATCCCTTCGTGGGCACGTTTTGCCCACGCGTGAGAGCACCCACGCTCTCCCAGGGCCCATGGTCGAAGCCCATCTGTGCTGTGGGCAGAGCACGGCTCAGGTGCCAGTGGGGGTGTTTGATTGATAAATGGAGTTTTTTTAATAACTACTATGTTCTTTGTCAAGAAATTTCATGTTCCTTGAAGTTAGGGGAATGTGATGACATCTGAAAGGAAAATTTTATTCTAAAATCGGGGTTGACATTTGTTTTTCTTTTATCTTTTAAAATTTCCCTTTTAATAAGGGAAAAAGGAGGAAGGGAGAGCAGACAGAACCCAGAGGAAGTGAGATTTCCCATCACCACAACAAACCCTTCAAAACAAGGTTTTTAAAGCAAAACAATGGTCCAAAATAGCAGGAAAGTGAATCTTTTGCAGTTTACCAAGCCTCCTCAGCTTTTTTTTTACCCGCTCGGAATTTCAGTGCCTGTGACTCTGCACACAATTAGATAACAAGGGGTGACTCCGGGCCACAGGCAGATGAGCAGGGAGGTAGGAATGCAGATACACGTTTGACTCCAATGAGTAAAACCCTCCTGAACCCAGCATCCCCAGGCCTGATACGAGGGACAGCGAGTGCCCTGGCACCGCAGGCATCCAATATATTGAATTATACCCACCTAGGTACATCTTACAAACCACTGCGCGCAGTGTAGCCGTGGGCTGGGGGATGGATTAATGCCGTGGCATCGTGGCCGGCCATGTCGCGAGAACGGCTCCCTTATTTGTGTCTAAGCACGCGACGTCTGTCTTGCAGTACTGTAGCAGTGCCACAGCGTGCACAGCCGCAACCGGAACCCCGGGTGCCTTTGTTCAGCTCCTGGCGCAGGAATTCTTTTTATTCACGTTGTGACCTTGGGCGAGCAACTTCGCCGTGCTTACAATGAACTTTTCGGCAAACAAGGTGCCTAAATCTCTTTGCGTCAGGAGAGCTGCGGCACAGCATGAGGGGTTTGGTTTTGGCGAAGGGGTTTTTTTCAGCCCGAGTTGTCATGCATGTGGTGTCCTTCTGAGGTGAGGGTGCTGCTGCTGCCCCAACAGTGCACAAAGCCCTGAGTCTTTGGACCCTTTCCATGGGAGAAAAATCGGTAAAATCTGTTGTAGTGCAAGGTGTTTTCACCCCCACCACCCATTTGTTTGTTTTTGCTGGCAGAGCTAAACAGGGGCTGCAGAGACTGATGAAAGAGGCTGCAGGCTCATCTTACAAAAAAAGAGACTGGAGAAAATCGGCGTGCCTAGCCTGGCAAAACAAAAGCTAAGGGCATAACAAGGAGAGTGGTGTATGGATGCATCCCAGGGTACGCCCTGCGGGAGGAGATGAGCTGCTGAAAGCCTTGGCACAAGACCGTAGGGGTGTTCGTTGCCTGTGACTACATGCAGGCTGGAAATAAGAGGTAGCTTTTAAACACTGGAGGAGGGAGGGCCTGGAAGGGCTTCCCAGCAGGAGCCGTGTGCGCTGGGAATACACAAACTGCTTTGGTGTTTTGTGAAGGGTTTTACATTGCAATACCCCCTATAAGGCAGCACAGAGGGTCCCGGAGCCCGGCATGCCTGGGCTGGTGTCACTGCAGGTCTGCAGAAGGACGTCTGCCTGTCCGGCTAGGTCCGGGCTGGCTGTGCTTTGCAGATAAACAGCCCGGTTTATACTTATTCATTCTGCCTGTGTACACAGCCTGCTTGCCAGCGGTCAGGAGGCCTCACCGGGAGGTGCCTTTCCCCAGCGCTGCCTCCAGTGTGGGTTTTACAGATGTTTTTTATTCAATCACGCAGTGCTGAGGGGGCACACGGCAAGTGTAACGGGGGAAGGCTGCTGCTCACCTCCCAGCTCCCCGGGATGCCCGGGCTGGGTCACACACCTTCACCTCACTGCTCTGCGGGGAGCGCAGGGCCGTCATTCACCCCTCAGCCCCAGTCGCAGGCAGCCATCAGGTCCCCTGTATTTGCCTCTCGCTGGACGCTTTAAGTGACTGGGGTTATAAAAATAGGAGGGGGAAGAGGTGACAGCT
>NW_009601817.1:0-872 GCF_000690535.1 Cariama cristata | reverse complement strand
TTCCAGACATGGTTTAGCGGGCATGGTGGTGTCGGGTAGAAGGCTGGACTTGATCTTTGAGGTCTCTTCCAACCATAATGATTCTACAATTCTACGACATGCAGGAAACATCAACCTGAGGCTTCTTCCTGCCAAACCTTGGTGTCTCACGGAGGATGAAGGAGGTGATGCTGTTCACAGGGCAGACGAGGGATCAGCCGGTATGGAGAAGGAGCTTCAGCGCTTCATCCCTGGCTCCACATGTGAGATCAGCCAGAGCATCCTGCATCGTGGCAGGGAAAGCAGCACCAGGACTGGAATTGCTCGTGGGAGCGGTATTTTGGAGGTGGGAAAGCCCTGGGAGGGCTGGGGATGCACTGGGACTCACCCAGCTGGGAGAGGGGCCGGACATTTCCATGGGACACAGCTGGTCACACGAGCACAAGGTGACATCTTGCAATGTGCAGGGGGGGAAAAACGAGACCCCCCCAGGAAGGGAGTCCCCAAGGATTCAGCTTCTCCTGAGACTTTCCCAAAGGAAAAGGGCGCATTGCTCTTCCAGGTCTGCCCCTAGAAGAGAGGAGGAGGGAGAAGAGGAGTGAAAAAGTCGTGATACCGTACCAGTCGACAGCGGGGCCATCTCTCTTTTGGGGGAAGGGTGTGAATTCCTGGCGGGGTCACCCTCAGTCCCATTCTTCACCATTTTGATTTAGAGCGGTGCAAGGGCCTGCCTTTGCCTCGCAGAAATCCCGAAGGAGAAGCCAGCTGGGGGGCTCTGTGTGTGTGGGGGGGTGTCTTTGAAGCCATCCCTCACCCACCAGAAAGCTCGGCTCATTTTTAATCTCAGCTTAAGTGCATTAAAGTGCATTTTCTCACCGAAATACCCTTTTGAC